>NC_135497.1:310381541-310584041 GCF_052857255.1 Amblyomma americanum | reverse complement strand
GCCGGGAGAGACATGAAAGGTTTCACTGAAAATTGCCCCATTGATCTCGGAACCCTTCCGCCGGCTTGTAATAGACACAGTAGGCCCTTTGCCTAAAACGAAATCAGGCTATAAGTACTTGCTTACTATGCTTTGTCCCACCACAAAATTTTCCGAAGCAATTCCGCTGAAGGACTTGAGTTCCACAGAAATAGTTGACGCCCTTTTGTTTAGTGTTCGGGAGAATAAAATTTCCGGCCGAAATCCAAGCCGATCAGGCGACGGTCTTTACAAGCGCCTTGAAGACCACGTTCCTAGAAAGATGCGGAATAGAACTGTTGCACAGCTCGGTGTATCATCCGCAGTCCAGCACTGTATAGAAATGGCATTCAGAGCTGAAGCGGGTGCTACGCGCTCTTTGTTATGAGCATAAAGCAAACTGGGAGGATTGTCTGCCGGCCAAACTTTTGGCTTTACGAACAGTCGCACACGAAGTACGGGGTTACACCAGCAGAACTCGTGTACGGAAGAGCCCTCCGCTCTCCCCTCCGATTGCTGAGAGAAATGTGGGAAGAGACAGGAGTGAACCAGACATTGGTTGATCACGTGCTTCAGCTACTGGACCGCCTTAACAACAGGAGGGAATTAGTGAACCGAAATACGAAAGCTGCCCAGGAGGCCGCCAAGGTTTATTCTGACAAAAACGCGCGCCTTTGAGGATTCACCGCATGTGATCGCGTGATGATCCACCGGCCATCGAGAAAAAAATAATCTGGAACTTCACTGGTATGGTCCAGTGGAAGTGTTGCAAAAACTTTCGGAGACGAATTACGCGCTAAGGGTTCCAGGCAGGGGAAAGCAAGTGAGAATTTATCACTGCAGTCTGATGAAGGTGGAGCGCAGCCGGATCGTCAATCTGACTCTAAATGAACCAGAAGAGCTGGACAGCGAGAGTCAGGGTTGGAAGGGAGGTGCGTACACTAGTGATAACGTGGAGAACATTCTCGCTCTCTCCGTGAATGCAGATTTCCTAAGCCGGACACATGTCGACACACTAAACAGTTGTTGAGCGAATTCACTGACCTATTTAGCAGTCGCCCGAGAAAGACACACCTCCTCACGTACGAAATCGAGCTCACCTCTGATGAGCCGGTACGGTCGAAACCCTACAGGGTATCACCGCGGCGAAAAGAAATAATCGACGCGAAAATTCATCGCATGTCGGAGCTAGGGGTTGTAGCGCCAGCGGAACGTGACTATGCCTCACCGCTAATTATTGTTGAGTCCCCAGGGAAAAATTCTCGTACCTGCGTGGATTATAAAAAGCTGAATGCAACTACCAGGGATCAACTATACCCGATTTTCAACCTAGAGAAAAGGATAGAAAGGGTGGGCGGCGCGAAATTCATTTCCACCCTGGATCCCGTAAGGGATATTGGCAAGTTCCCCGCTCAGAAAGCGCGAGCAGGTATGCAGCTTTCATCTCCCCAGCGGGCACCTTTCGACCCTTAATGCTTAGTTTGGGGTTGAATAATGCCCCCTACAGCTTCTCGAAACTCTTGGACATCGTACTGAAGGACATAGAGTGATTTGAACTCCCTTATTTAGACGATGTCGCTATTTTTTCGGAAACCTGGCAAGATCATCAAGAACACCTAAAGACCGTCTTTACCGGTTTGCGACAGGCCAGACTGACATTGAAGGCAGAAAAATGTAGATTTGGTTGCGCTCACGTGACGTACTTGGGCCATGTTGTCGGCCAGGGAACACGGAGCCCATTCGAGTTAAAGATTGCTCCGATCGCAGCATTTCCGCAACTAAGGACGAAAATGGACATTCGCTCCTTTTTGGGAGTTGTTGGGTACTACCAGCGATATATTCCTAGCTACTCACAGCGGGCTAGTCTCTTAACTGACGCCTTGCGAAAGGAAGCACCTATTAACGTTAGTTGGGATAACCAAAAAGTAAACACTTTCAAAAGCCTGAAGGAAGCACTCGTGTCCCGACCCATGCTCAGGACCCCTGTCTACGGGAAATAGTATATAGTCCAGTGTGATGCCAGTGATAGAGGACTGGGTACTGTATTAAGCGAAGTTGGCTACGACCATGAAGAACACCCAATTCTGTACCTCAGCCGCAAGCTGACCAGTAGAGAGGAAGCATACAGCGCTTCCGAAAAAAGAGTGCGCATGTTTAGTTTGGGCAGCGCAGAAGTAGTCGTGTTACCTGTACGGAACAGTTTGTATTTGAGACTGACCATTGCCCTTTAACGTGGCTGCGACAGATGTCCCCTAAAATTGTAGGTAGGTAGGTAGGTAGGAAAAACTTTATTGAAAATGCCGGCAACCGACGGTTTGACGCGTCGTGACGTTGGCCAAGCGTCGACCCGGGGTTATGCCCTCCTCTGCACTACCCCCGTTCGGCCCGTTTGTGGTGGGTCGTGAGGCTTGTGCTTTTCGAGCGCACCCCGGGCCTGCTGGACGGCCCATAGTTGAATGTCCTTGTCTGCAGACTGCACTGCACTTTGAAGTTCGGGCGGGTATATCCTGGAGGTAGCCTCGGTCGGGAACCTGGCACAGTCCCACACGATGTGCCATTGGTCCGCCGGACCAGCTGCACAAACATTGCACACATCGCTCGGATAGAGTTCTGGGTGAAGTACGTGTAGCACTGCCGGGGCGAGGAGTGACCCGGTCTGTATCTGTCTTAGGATGACGGCCTCCTCCCGACTGAGTGCCGGGTGGGGAGGCGGCATTGTCCGTCGAGCTAGGCGGTAACACATGGTAACTTCGCCATAACTGGTTACGCGGTCCTTGGTTTCGAACCACCACACGGAACGGTCACTCTCGGGGGCGCGGAGGGTAAGCGCTCGCGCCGCCGAATGGGCCGTCTCGTTGTGGTTCGGCGAGGATGCACACTCGCCCGCGTGCGCCGGGAACCACTTGATACGGATGGTGCTGCGGCGGTCTTGGGGCTGGAGCTTGCCGATGATGGCGGCCGCCGGCGCGCTCACTCGCCCCTTGGCAAAGTTGCGCACGGCGTTCCTCGAGTCACTGAGCACGGTGTGACACTCGGCCTCGGAGATCGCCAGAGCGATGGCAACCTCCTCGGCGTCTGTGGCGTCCGTGCACCGCACGCTCGCTGCCGTTGTCGTGGTGCCGGTAGCCGCCGCAACGACCACTGCCGCCAAGCCTTCTCGTTTGTATTCCGCTGCGTCCACGTACCGGGCGTGCGGGTCTTGGGCGTGTTTCTCGATGAGGGCCTGGGCCCGTGCCTGCCGCCGTTCTTGGTTGTATTCGGGGTGCACGTTCTTCGGGATGGGGTGCACATGGATGTGAGCCCGCGCCTCCTCGCTGATCTCGCATGGTTGCCGGCTGGGGGTTCGGGGGTTGTAACCCAGGGATGTCAGTATACTGCGCCCCGTCTTGGTGGTAGAGAGGCGCTCCATTTGCGCGGTGAGCTGAGCCTCGGCTATTTCTTCTAGGGTGTTATGGACGCCGAGCTGCAGGAGCCGAGCCGTACTCGTGGTCTCCGTTAAGCCCAGCGCCGTCTTGTAAGCCCGTCTGATCAGCGTGTTGATCTTGTTCCTGTCAGTGACCTGCCAGTTGAGGTAGGCCGCAACGTAGGCAATGTGACTGATCACGAACGACTGGACGAGGCGCACGAGACTGTCTTCACGCATGCCCGCCCGTCGTGTCGAGACTCGGTGTATGAGCCGGATGGCGTCCATTGCCTTGGTGGTAAGTTTGTTGATGGTCTCGTCGTTGCGGCCGCTCTTGTTTAGCAGCAGGCCCAGGACTCTGATCTTGGGAACTTCGGGGATGCGTTGCCCCGATGCGGTCATGATCTTGATGTGATCGCACTCCCGAGGGGGAGCGCGTTTCCGTCCCGGTCGTAATGGTGTGAGGACAAACAGCTCGGATTTGGCGGGCGAGCACACTAGGCCGGTGCCGTCAAGGTGCTGCTCGATGGCGGTAACCGCGGCTTGTAGCTGTTGCTCGATGCTGGCGTCGGTGCCGCCGGCCGCCCACAGGGTAATGTCGTCGGCGTAGATCGTATGCCGGACGCCGGTCCCCGCTACTGCCCTCGCTACCCCGATCATAACGAGGTTGAAGAGCAACGGCGAGATGACCGAACCCTGCGGGGTACCCGTGCTACCGAGCTTGCGTTCGGAGAGTCTGAGGTCTCCGGCGTGCAGTTCCCCCGTGCGGTTGGTCAAGAAGTCTTGGATGTAATTGTAGCTCGTTACCCCCATGTTGAGTCGTGATACTTGTGCTAATATGGCTGAGTGTTTGACTTTGTCGAATGCGCTTTGTAGATCGAGCCCCAGAATTACTTTGCTGTCTTGTGTCTTGTTGTCGATGATTTCTTGTTTTAGTTGTAGCATGGCGTCTTGTGTGCTGAGTCTGTGTCGGAAGCCGATCATCGTGTCCGGATAGAGGCCTTCCTTCTCCAGGTATTCCTGCCACCGGTTGGCCACCACGTGCTCCAGCACCTTGCCCACGCAGGATGTAAGCGAGATGGGACGCAGGTTGCCGATGTCCGGTGGTTTGCCCGGTTTCGGGATCAGGATTGTTCTTGCCGTTTTTCACTGTCCGGGGAGCTTGCCCGAACGCCAGCATTCGTTGAAGTAACGGGTTAGTGCCTCGATCGATGCATTGTCGAGGTTTCGTAGCATCTTGTTGGTAACGAGATCGGGGCCGGCTGCTGAGCGGGTGTTGAGCTCGTGTAGCGCTACTCGTACCTCTGACACGGTAATGTCTCGGTCGAGCCACGCGTTGGGCAGCCCCCCGTACGGCGGGTGGATTTCCGTTGGCGTGTCCGGCAGATACTTGGCTTCCAGGCTCTTGATAACGGCGTCTTTTCCTTGTTGTTGTGTGGTGGTGTGCAGGAGGCGGGCGAGGCGGTCGCGCTGGTGTGACTTGGTCTTGGTTTCGTTTAGGAGGTGCCGAAATAGATTCCAGGTGCAACCGCGATGCAGTTGCCTGTCAGCTCGGTTGCAGATTTCGTTCCATTGCTGACGGCACAGGACCTTGCAGTGGTGTTCAATGGCCCTGTTTAAGTCGGCTACCTTCTTTCTCAATTTGCGATTCCACCGTTGCCGCTTCCAGCGCGCCTGTATCGAACGTTTGGCCTCGAACAGATGGGCCAGGCGGCCTAAAATTGTCGCTTGCTCAGATGGAGTCTGGCTTTCCAACAGTACGATTCCTCGGTGCGTTATAAGAAGGGGAAACTGCACGGAAATGCTGATGGCTTGAGCAGACAGACGTAAGCGGGAAAACTTAGAGGAATCTCCTCCTGTGTGAGTGTTTTTTATTAACTTTGTTCTGAGTAATCCGGCTGTGGCAATTTCAAAAGGGGATGTTTCCGCTCTGTCGGCACAAAATTAACCCAAATTTAAACATAACTTTTTTAAAGTGTATTGTTGTCAATGGAAGGAGCCTGGTGATTCTTTGGCGAATTCCGAGCGCTTGCGAGTGGGGCAGTGCTTTGCTGTTTGGGACGACCCGCCTGCGCTTTCCTTTGTTGGTGGTGCTTTGGGTTTTGCCTTGGGGGAGCTGATATTGCAATCCAGGGAACCAACACGGACGCCATCTCATCTCTTCCTGCCCAGCGGTCGTCAACTCTGGACATTCAAGATTTTTCGGGCCGCGGAGGAGCTGAAAGGATTCTGGCGACAGCCCGTCTGGGTTAGATGCGTAGTCGCCCCGGGACAACGGTAGCCGTGGTCCCTGCACGGCGATAGGGATCTTGGTTCCATGGCATTGTCCCCGCTTGGGTTATTGGATTCGAGATGGAAGACTCTGCCGCCGTTTGTAAACAACATTGCTACGGAGGCAGTTAGCGACCGCCAAACCGAGCAGGAGTAGCTCACCCTTTCAACTGTGCCGGCTCGCCGGCGCCTCGCCCATTCAGTCTTCCCGGAAGACGTGTCCCGCTTGACAGCTTGAGAACTTTCGTTCGGACGCGAAGGCAACGCTCTCTCTGAGGGGGCGATGGTCCAGCGGCACCCTCTCTCTTCGGCGAGACATGCGACGGGGGCGTGTCCCTATGTGAAGCTTTGTGTGTGTGTACGACAGCGCAAGTTAGGCCACGCCCAACCTGGCGAAGACTTCCTCGAACATTGGGAATTCTAGGGACCGGACCCTTTTAAATCCGGACGACGAGTGTCATGAGAAGGAATCCTCGATCATCCTCAGATCTTCTCAGATCCTCCGACCTTCCCCCATCACCATCCAATGGGTTCCTACATCTTGTAAAAAATGTAAATAAACCCCCTGTACAGTTTCCTTCATAACCAAGTCCGACAACATTATTCGTAGAAGGGACCTGCGGCGCTGAAAGAGGCAGCCCATTCAAGGACCCCTCATCTCTAACAGCCGGTATAAGTTAATAGTGGTGTCTTGTGTCTTGTCTTTTTGACCTTTGCTTTGTAATTCGCTATTAGGTGTCACGAGACAAAATATTATAAACATCGGTGCCCTGATCAAATAAAGGATGTTCATCGTTAACACTCGACCAGTGAGTCTCGCCTCACTTTCTCGTTGTCCGGGCCCCGAGTCTCAACTCTAACTTGATTCTTCTCTCGCCTGCTTCCCACTAATTTTTTGCGTGCCTATGAAAACGTCAATATTTCGGAGACAACAGAACACGCGATAATTTTTAATGCTCCAATGCATTTTGCGTATTCTGTCGCGGAACCTTAGCGTCCGTGACGTCCGCGGGCTTCTGTCGGGGCGCAGTCGAAGATGCAGAAGGAAAGCTGTCATTAATGTGGGGCTGCCAGAATGATGAAGACGGAGACGAAGAAGAAAGAAAATCACGAATGAATCGGGGGGCTTCAGATAGAGATCCGGTAAGGAGCAGCAGAAAAGCAGCGGAAATGCGGGATGCTTTCAGCTCCTCGATTAACGTAGCGATGAGCTGCGCAGAATTTGTCCAAGCAGAAAATTCGGGTTGTCTACGTAGACTTTGAGCAAGATGAAGAAAAGCAAGAAGCAGTAGGAAACTAAGGCGAATACGTTCAACATGACAGAGTCAGGAAAATATATTTACAAAGGAAGGCAGGAAGGCGCTCTAAGAATTTTCTGGCCGGCTACTCAACACTACGCCGCAATGGTTGAGACCTGGGGAAGATCATAATTGCGACTGTGCCAGTTGGAAGACCAAGCCTCTGGAAGGGGCCGTAGGATTGGGGGCCTTTATTGGTCCTGCGTGGTGCTACTGCAGGTTGATTGCATATACCTATAACCGCGTCGTTAAACATGTACGGACTGCGAGAGAAGACGGACTAGACGGATTTGGAGATTACCGAAATTGATGTCTTCGTAGACCTCCCCGCGCTGGCTTCCAAAAATATCTGAAGAAGCGAGACGGGTGCCTAACTTCTCAACTGCACCAGCACGAAGGAAATGAGTAGGTGACGGCACTACGCGAGACACAACGCTTTGCAGAAACTTACGTATTCCCGCGATATTTAATGATAGTCATTCCTCAGACCAGCGTCAGCTGCTAGATGTCCAGTACATAGAATTCATGCTACACAAGTGTCAATATGTTCTACGGAAACTTAATTGTGGAGCTGGTTCCCAAAAAGACCTGAACACTGAACTTTACATTCCCCACCAACGATATTCGCAGTGGATAGCAGCTCGCAAATTCTGAGCTACCTCTCGCGCAAACAGCACGGCGAGGGCTCAGTCTCTTTCGACACGCGTAATTAATCGAAATAACGTAAGCGATACCACCACTGCTCCCAGTCACGAGAGCCCAAGTACTTGACTAGCGCCGTCAGAAAGCAAAATGGAAAAGCTCTAACCGCGGAGGAGGGCGGCACGCTGACGACGAATCATGCGGTGAGCCGCCCGCTGCCCAAATGTGCTGTTCTTTGCATTCTGTAGATCCCATTTTACCAAAACCTATCTCCCCATAGCGCATCAGAAAAATTTTGGCTAGCAGCCATAGACACCCAGCATCAAGACGCGTGGCGTTTTGAGTTGCTGTATTTTAGCATAGGCCCAGCAATACACGCAGCATTTTTCTTAGTCGGAAGTTTTGTTTTAGCTCTCAAAGAACTCGTGCGTAAAAGATTAGAATATAGCCATTATAACAACACTGAAACAGCGAACTATTTAAGGAGCATGGACAGCATCCTAAGCGAAATTTGACGTCTGTGTCGAGAGCTCACGGCATGTTGTGAGATGGCCTATGGCTGGGTATTGTGTATCATCTGTGTCAGTAATGACTCTACGTGATAATTAACAAAACTTCCATTCACTGAGTACTTTGCAGCCCTGTTGGGTATGTATGCACTCAGCCTTCTAGTAGCATCTATAAGCACCTTTAATGCAGTTATACCTGGAGTTTAACGTCTTCTTAGGAGTTAACAATCCCCATAGAATAACGGTGAATAAGTGCTCGCCGAGCGCTTCTTGGTTTTTCAACAAATAATGAGACGGCTAATGCGGTTCTTTCATTTTATGAATTCAAATAATGTTGACAACTGTATCCAGTTCGTTAATGTAGAAAAAAAACAACTAAACTTAAAAACTATGGCTTGTGCTCGGTTTTTTCACTGTCCAGGGCCGGTTGAACAAGCTCTGGATGCCCGCAAACTCCATGCTCAGCAGCCTGCATAGGCGAGAAAACAGTGAACGAGGGTGGAGAATTAAAAGGAAACACAGAAGCAATCACTAATCACGTTAAATGCCGCAAATTGTTCCCTAGTGACCTCTGAGGCCCGTGCGGTGTTACCCAAAACAAGACACTGAGGTAGAGATCAGGTAATAGAGAGACACCTTCAAAAATGGCGGCTCCTTTTTAAAGGCGCCCACCATAACGCTACAGCAGATCTTTCGCTTGTATTCGATATTCCACTTTATGCCGACTTCAAAACCAAAGTATTTGCCGGTATGCGAGCACGTTTGCTCCTTTGATAGTCCTTATTTATGCCGTTGAACAAGGGCCGTCAGATGCAGGCGGTGTTTGAGGCAGCGTTGTACGTTTCTTATTAAAAACCCAGTCAGCTCATCTGAAGGAGGAGGTGACGCAGATGAAAGTGCTGTACGTTTTATAAAATCGAGTTTGGGTGGCCTCGTCGGTGCTGACACTCAGCACATGAAAAGATGCTTGCATGAGTTTCATTTATATGGGAACTCCAACTCTTGTACTTAGTAAAAATCGAATTCGTGGCTCTTTATGGCCATTTTTATCTTCCGAAAATCATGCCTAAATTCACCACAACACTGCACTGAACTCCCTAATATTAGAACCGAAAATAATTGCATGATTACTGTTAGCCTAGCCTTAGGAATGCGCGCTTAATCACGCATCGCCCTTTGCTTTCGACGACGGCCGCTGAAGGGCTCACACCTGTTTCATTTCTACAGGTTGGACGGCTATTAAAAGCTCCGTTTTCAGTGAAAAGAGTCACTTTTGAAGAGAGCCGGTTAACCATCGATTCAGATAAACTTCCCGATGTCGTATTCAGCTGGCCCTGATTTAGAAAAATAAAATTAGCCTTCAGGTGGTGCACTTGATTTGACGACGCTCGATTGACTGCGTCAGGGAGCCAGAGGTGACAGTTTCAAAAGACTAATGTGTCACAGTTTACTCGATTGTTCACGCATCAGATTCAGTACCTCAGCTTTCATAAGAGGACCTGCAACAAGGGACTGACAAGATTGTTCGCGGTGTAAGGGTTTAACCACGCATATTATACCCCGGCGTGGACAATGCGCGGCTTGAAAGACCGAGAAACCGGGCCGGATATCTGTGTAAGTCGTACAGCGTGGCAGGAAAAACTCTCGTGTTTTCAACAAGCATAAAAACACTAAATCGCATTTAACTGCTAGTGTGTGGTTCACCGAGGTGTCAGCTTTCTCCCCCCCCCCCCCCATGGCAGACAATGCCACAATTTTTAAGAAGTCACGGCACGGCGACTCTCCCCTCTGCTCGCCTATCGTCGATATCGCCTCTCAGTGTTCGCCCACTCTTCGTTAGCTTGTACTCTATTTGCGCGCTCAGCCTCTGGGTGAAAAATTCTATAGAAAGCCAAGAGGAAATCAGCAGAAAAATGCTGAGAGTGGCAAGAGTGGGCTGTGGGGATGGCACCTTGCGGACCCGTCACGCACTCAGGGAAGGAACATAGAAGATCCAGTGTGTGTAATGGCAACGCCAAGAGCTAGGAAAGATATGTAAAGTCTTTGCAAAAGTACTTTTTCCTTTGCCTATAAGGTTATTTAGACTGGCTTTTGCTTTTATTATTACCGCGCAAACAGGCTCCCTTACTGGTCTTCGACAAATAATATTGAGGTTAGATCAGCAACGTTCTCCGTCAGAATAAGTGAGTGCGGATCGAGCGTGACAGCCGTTATCCCACCCCAGCAAATTGTGCGCTAACCCTCTTCGATAACTGAGCAAACAGAGATTCCACAAAAGGTGTCGAGATGTGAGCGGGCAGTACTCTTGACGTATGCAGCCACTCGCCAGAGATTACTGTCAAATTTTCCCTATTGTGCGCGCACTTTTGCGGACGTCCGGCATAAAGTGACACTTGTAGAAACTCTGCTGCTGAAGCAGAATAATGAGCTAAGTGATCTACTTTGGATTTTTTCACTTTGGCTTAATGCAACCAACGCCTCAGGTATAACAAGGGCCGGATGATGCTTCAACGAAGAGCTGGAACATCTGCTGCCTCGGTACTGAACAGAAGGCAAGCTTGGGGCGGCCATATATTGCTGTATGCCATAACTGTGTCCTCTTTTTCAACCTGCTCGGATTTTTTTGTTTTCTCGTGCGGATAGCAACTAATGATTCGTTTAAACTATGTCTGATCATTTAGAAAGTCGATTACGAGACTTTACTGGTAATCAACGCAATAAAGGAAGCCACCAAAAGTAACCAAACATTTTAGTGCGACAGCCGAACCATGAGTGTGTTCAGCAGCGCTACCCTCGTCCATAGTGGTGGACGTAGTACGTCCTGTACGACCGTGAGTGTTAAGTGACACGTGATTGCACGGCGAGGGCGGAAGCTGTGATAGAACACAATCATGATATACCTGTCGTCACGACGTAAAACCTGCTCAGTGGTTTGTGCCAAGCTTGACCTTGAGGGAGACCATGAGCAAACCATACATAAGTAATAAAGTATTGCCGCGACTGGCATTTGAACCCGCGGGGCACGATTAGATGGGCTTCGCTGTGCCGCTGCATGAGAGCACCAAGCTGTCGCCGCAGCCGATCATGCCTTGTGTTAAACTGCAACACTCTCGAGCTGTGCATTGCACATCATCGCCTTCATCAACTAACACTACTATAAACCTAATATTCGCGCTTTCATCTGTGTGGTGGTAGTGACAGAGAGACATGCGTGAGTGCGTTGGCGTGGACAACGTTGTGGCAGAAACCCGACACTAGAGTAGCACGCGTTGGCATTGAAAACATTACTGCGGAAACACAGCACTGGAGCATCTATAGGCTAACAGTATAATTGCGTAAATAGGCAATGATGATGAAAGTGTTGAATACGCACATAAATTAATCCCTGGGACAGTGGATACCTCACTTATTCTTTCAAGTTCGTGAGTGTGGTGTCCACCTGCTAAAAATTGTGCTCGCGAGCAATATTTCGTGCTTTGCAATGCTAAACAGCCAACCAATTTTTTCTTGTTCCCTTCCGTATAAAAGCTTAAGGGCACAGGGTAAGGTAAAATTAGAAAAAAATCGTTTTTTTTCTTTTGGAATTTTAGAAGTTCAATTCTTTCTACACATGTTCCATGATCGCACTTTCTTCAGAAAGCCATATTTACGGCTGAAAAACGCTTTTTCCGAAACCAAGTAGTGAGCGGCCACGCCCCCTTTCAGGATTAACGTCAATTTTTTCAACCAAAAAGTCCACCACCTGATTTCAAAACTTGTCTAAAATCAGCTACATATAAAAAATTGTCTGGCAACTATTGTACAGCTCCTCTTTTTTAGCCAAGACAATCCTGAGACGCTTTGCACGTTTTTTCCACGTTTCTGCAACCTTCATGCAGCTGCGTCCGAGTGCTATTCCTTTCGATCAGTATTGTAAATTGTGCCGGTGTTGGTTGCTGCTGATAAGTTGAGATGCCCAGGGCAAAGAAGGCCTTCGTCAGGCGTGAATTTCACGGCAACCGCTACGCTCATCGTGAAAAAGCAAAAGGATGTCCACGACCGAATGAGATCCTGAACGCCGAACGCGCCAGCTCCTCGACATCGAAGCTTTCAAGATTTTCTCTGTGCTTCCAGGAAGAGGATGTGCTACAGAGCAGCAGCCAATATGCCTTAATGGACATAGACGGCATTTGTGCCGCAATTACACAGATTTGTGTGTGCAGAGTGTGCGGTGGAAGTGTTGAGCTCATCGAAATTGTGATAAAACGGGTAGGTGTTGCAAGCGTTTACAGTTTGAACTGTAAAGTGTGTAGTGCCGCACAACGATTTGAGACGTCGAAGAAAACTACTTCTGGCCTCTATGAAGCCAACCTCAGGTTAATGTATGCCTTGAGGTCCATTGGTAAGGGAATGGCTGCAGGAAATATACTCTGTGCTATGCTAAAGCTTCCTAAGCCGCCGAAAAAGTTTGCGAAATGCAATCAAGAGCTTCTAGGTCACATCGAAGCTGCTGCTCAGGAGTCGATGAAAAGGGCAGCTGACGAAGCTGTGCAGCTGAATAAGGGGGATAAAGACATCGCAGTTGCTCTTGATGGAAGCTGGCAGAAGCGAGGCCATACTTCCAATAATGGCATAGTCTCTGCGACCAGTGTAGACTCTGGGAAAGTGCTGGATGTGGAGGTTTTGTCTAAACGTTGTCCAAAGTGCAGCATCAAGGGTACAAACAGTGACCCCCTTCATAGAGAGGTGTGCCAAAGCAACTACCAAGGCACCAGCGGTGGAATGGAAGTCGCAGGAGCACTGAAAATTTTCGGCAGGAGTGAGGAGCTTCACGGCGTTCGATACGTCAAATACCTTGGGGATGGTGACAGCAAGGCTTTTATGGCTGTGAAGGCACAAATGCCATATGGTGATTCCGTTGAAATATCCAAGGTTGAGTGCATAGGGAACGTGCAAAAAAGGATGGGCACAAGGTTACGAAGGCTAAAAAAAGGAAACAAAGCAGGAAAACTCTCTGATGGAAAGAGCCTCTCGGGCCGAGGCCGACTGACTGATGCAGTAATAGACAAGCTCCAGACGTACTATGGTTTGGCCATCAGAAGAAATGTAGGAAACCTGGATGAAATGCGAAAGGCCGTTTGGGCAACCTTCTTCCACTTATCGGCCACAGACGATGACCCATGCCATGGACTTTGCCCAAAGGGACCTGATACGTGGTGTGCCTTCAACAGAAGTCAGTCAGAGGGCAAGCCATTTTTCCACAAGGAGAGTTTGCCTGCATCTGTCTTGGAGGCTATCAAACCCATTTATAGGGAGCTATCGAAGGCTGAGCTCCTAGAGAAGTGCCTGCATGGGCGAACTCAAAATGCAAATGAGTCGTTCAACCATGTTGTTTGGGAACGCGCGCCAAAGAATGTGTTTGTTAGGCTTCGGACCCTACGGATGGCAACACGGGATGCTGTTCTTTCATTTAATGATGGTAGCATCGCACGGGCCAACGTTCTGAAGGCGTGTGGATTGAACCCAGGGAGCAACACCATCAAGTGGCTGAGGGAAGCTGACCATAAGCGCATGTACTTTGCGGACCGAGCAACACGACAGCTTACAAAAGAAGCCCGACAGTCAAAACGACAAGCCGAAACGCGAAAAAATGACGGCGACAGTGACTACGAAGCAGGGGGCTATTAAACCAATTACTATGGAGGCGTTTCTGCGAATAAAAAATGTTATTTCACATCTTTTTTCTCTTTACGCTCTACTATCTCAAAACAGTGTTTTTTCTTACAAAGGTACCATTATTTCCAATGCCTTTCAAGACAGACGGCTGATTTTTTTTTGCAATCATCTACATAAGTGTTGCCAACTACTGAACTAGAATTAAGCAATTTCACTGAGCAGTTATTCTGTTATGAATTTTGAAATGCGCAAAGAAAGGCCAGATTTGCGTACTACCGGAAAAAAATTATTAAAAATCGAATTTTCAACACATTTCAAATATTCTAGTTCAGTAAAAAAGCACAAAATTTGGCAAGCAATGATATATGTATTATTAGGCTACTGTTATTAGTTAGTGAGAAACATGTACCTCAACATGGCCTAAAATGCATGGGAAGTATAGGGCTTACCTTGTGCCCTTAAACCTCACATGGTTCTAGCGGCCACCGTGACGCCGCCGCCATCGTCATCTGCATTATCATCCTCCTCATCATCATCATCACAACCACATCCGCTGCACGAGAAAAGACCCTCCCATTGATCTGTGGTTAACCTACTTAACGCAAGAAACAAGGTTTCAGTTAGTTTGAGTTCGTATTTATCTCTCACCGCGGGGGTGACGTATCCATCAGCAAAGTTAGCCAGTGACACGCCTTCCTCAAATCCAGCGGAGTGTGTGGCTGCGAATAAGGTGAGACTCAGAACTAGGCTGTCTAATCTTATTCGCGGTTTTAACACTATTTTGCTTTTGAGGAAAGGGCGCATAACTGGCTCACTTTCTAGGTGTACACTTGAACCGAGCCGGGAGAAAAAATGATTTCCTCTGTGATGCTACCGCCGGCTAGACCGAGTTACGCGTGTGAGGTTGCTGCGCTGCACGGCTGACGTTGTACTCCCAATCTTGTGTTTGGTCCCCTGTGCTGCTACCGCCGGCTAGACCGAGTTACGCTGGTGATGCTCATGCGTTACACGGCGGACGTTGTGCTTCCTATCTTGTGTTTGGTCCTCTGCGCTGCTACCGCCAGCTAGACCGAGTTACGCTTGTGATGCTCATGCATTGCACGGATTAAGTTTTACTTCCTATCTTAGTTTCGGTCCTCTGTGCTGCTACCGCCGGCTAGACTGCGTTACTCGTGTGATGCTGATGCGTTACACGGCTGCCGTCGTACCCCAGACCTTTTGTTTGGCTTGAGCAATGCTATTACAGCTCTCACTGTAAAACCCTGGAAAGTCCACAGCCTAGTTAGGGTGAAGTCCTTGTTCTTTTAACGGAGGAGCCGGCCGCTGCCACGAGCAACGCACCGAAACTAACCGCCAGCTGCGATCTTATCCCGTATATGCAATACAACCTACACCCCTGTCACTATGAGCTAAAAAATTTACGGGCATCGAGGCGCTGGTTCCAAGCACAAAACGCAAAAATAAAACGATCAACATGAACACTATCCGCAATGTAATAAAATATCAATACTTCTCAGATACTGTCAGTGGGAACTGAGCGGACACGGCTCAATCATTCCGAAAACGTGCATTAACCGATTAACTGGAATTCGAGGTTCGGAGATTAAGTTTAAAGGAAAATCCAGTCAGTGCATCAAAGCACTGTAGAACCTTGGGCAAGTTGGTGTGACATTGTTTTTCAGCAGCGCAGGGGACAAAAGACAATACAAGTGCACAGACACAGCGCCGTGTCTGTGCACTTGTCTCGTCTATTGTCCCCTGCACTTCTGAAAATCAATGTCGCACTAAAGCAACCCGCCAGAGAATGCTTAGAATCTAAGTAAACTCACCACGTTGTTCGTTGGGGGACAGCTGGCTGCTGCGCCCGGCATGGTGTACTCCGGTGCCGGCCTTTCTCGCAATTTAAGGACCCCTTGGCCTCGACCGCGGTGGTGGTGGTAATCTCCATGGGCTTCTGCTTCGATGGTACTGGTGAGCGCGGCGCCGAGGCGACGAAGCTCTTGGCGAGCTCAGCGACCGTTTGCTGGCCAGGTGAGCGCGTGGCATGGGCTGCACTGTGCCCGCAGCACTCCCGGCTGCAGCTGTCAGCTCCTTGTCCAAGGTTGTTCTGCATCAAGACCTGAAGTGTGCCGGCAGTTTTATGGAGCTGAGGAGCGGACAGGTCGGGACGCAATGGGTGGGCTCCCTTGACTTGACGATGCCTCTTGAAAGAATGATCCTAAAGAAAAGATGGCGTGCCTTCGATGTCTGGCGAAGCTCGTGCCGCTGAGTGGGTTAGAACGAGGACCTCGAGATGTCCTTTCATCTCCTTCCCGTTCGTTTCGTAGGCGAACAAGCAAACGCGAATACTCTGGAGGTGCCCGAGCATGAGATTTACTTCAATGCACACGTGAATTTCTTATCTGCAGTGACGTAACATGGGCGTTCGCCACGTCCCTGGGCTTCTGTCCGTGCCCAATGGAAGATGGTTAAGTTCGAATGTCATTCATGTCGCGAGGTCATCATCATCATCTGTCTTTGATTCCATTCTCTAAAATGCAAAAATTTCCCGCCTCTTGTTCTGAAAGGATTATTAGTTTATGGTTTATCGGGGTTTAACGTCCCAAATCCACTCAGGCTATGAGAGACGCCGTAGTGAAGGGCTGCGGAAATTTCGACCTCCTGGGGTTCTTTAACGTGCACTGACATCGCACAGTAGGCGGGCCTCTAGAATTTCGCCTCCATCAAAAATCAACCCCCGCGGTCGGGATCGAACCCGCGTTTTTCGGGCCAGCAGCCGAGCGCCATAACCACTCAGCCACCGCGGCGGCTTGAATGGATTATTAGATCATTGAAGGAGCCTTCCTTTCAGCATAATAGTATCAGTTGAAGCCTCGAAAATGTACCGAAAAGGCACGTGTGGAAAATTTGTGTCCGCCTCTATATTAAGGCGAACGCCTGTAGAGGCTCATACTTGCAGCCACGACCTTGGACGGCCTGAGGTCATGTCCGGTCTCAAGTCATGTCACAATGACTCGATAAGAAAAAACAATTGTTAAACATGGTGGGATTCCGTTACGCCGTCCAGCCAGCTAACGGCTACGCCACTCCTTTATTTTCTTTAAAAGAAAGAAATAGTGCACAAAAGAAAGATCTAACCACGCTTAGGCGAGAAAGCACGAGGGCACCGTACACCCCTGCACGACACCACCTTCGAAAACATCAAACGCCTGGGAAGCACACACATGCATCCACATATGTTAGCCACCGAGGCGGTTCTTCCAGGGTAGGCTGCACTCCCTGCACCTAAGCGCATTGCTCACGAAACAAATATCTCGACGAACGTGGTGACTCGGCGCGGCGCTTCATCATGAGGCTTTTCCAGAGATTAAATTGTCCCAGCAACATGAACAAATCATATGGCCAAACAGTTTTCCTCCACAGGCGAGAAACGGATAATGTAGGGTGTGATGTCAATGGCGTTCTTAATAGTTCTTTGTTATATGACGCGGAAGAACACAGCATCAATGCACAGAATAAACCCGTGGTCAGTTGTCTCTGCCGTATTGCACAGGCGTCAATTCACTATCCATGGCGCAAGTATCTCCTTAGCAAGAAGCCATGCCCTCACAGAGTGACGACTACTGTACTTCCGGCGAACGCTTATGTAGTTCTCCTTGTCTCTCGTATGGACGCTTGAGAGTGTTTGCGGAAAGACGTCAATTCAGACGGATGCCTCCCAAATGCCCTCCAGTGTCTTCAGCATTTAATATTCACAAACAGTTACTTAATCAACATCTTAACCACACATAAGTGACACAAGCAGCAACACCACGCTAAAGGGTTTCACCTCACTGTACTTTAGGTCAACAAAGTGCCCCTTAATTTTTTTAGTCCTTTCTTTGCCGCTTCGGCACTTAACTACACTTTTTCAGGCTGTTTCTTGCAGTAGTGCTTGCTCTACGCCAGCTAGACCCCTCTCCTTTCACAGCGGCAGCTATTACTGATGCCTAATTAAAGTACTCTCTGCTCTCTTCGAATGTTAACTTTCCTATCTTAAGCACGCTTCTAAACAGCTTCATCCACAGTTGAGCTTTGTATATTTCACATGGGTACCCGGTCACAGCTGTCCGACATCTGTGAGGCTGCTGATAACCTCGAAAAGGCGTCTCGCAGCGGTCAAGTGTTACCTATCCTCCCGTATGCAACGTATATCAAAGCAGCTAGACACCAGAGACGTCCTTTATTAAGCGCAAAACGGGTCTCTTATAACATCTCCTGATTATGAACGCCTCTAACAATCCTGCAGCACAAAATTTATCTTACACGGCAGCTTGAAGTCACTCTTAGGAGGCTGCGCAGCCGTGTATGATCGCTAAATTTCCATCGGCGCTGGTCTGGTTTGGCGCTTTCTCCCGTCAGCGCATCTTGCCCTAAACCCGAGTATATAGAACATTAATGGCTTTTTGAGGCGAAAGCACTACTTAACGGAGTCAAACCCAACCAAGAATCTTGCGGCGTCGCTATCTTGAGGGCGCAGAAATAAAATAAATATTGCCGCCATGGTGTTTCGAAACTGCTGCGGCGCGAACACATCCGCCTCGCTTCCCACTGCTGCCGGCACACTGCAGGAGAGCACCACGCTATCCCCGCATTTTTTTACATGACATTTATTACGCAGAAATTATGTTCTATTTACATGAATTACGTTCAAATATTTCTGGGAACGCCACGAAGAACATGCCGATCACACCTCGTGTTCAACGTCAACGCACTGTCGCACAGTGCATTGCTCTTCGTCGTCTTCAAGCGCTGAAAAGACTGTGAGACTCTCCGAGAGAATGATTATATCAGAAACGGCGAACTTTTTGAAGCCCGAAACGAATAGGATAAATTCAGCAGCAAAAATTGGTCTAAATCTGGGACCCGGATAGAATAACCTCAATCTATTGCGTAGGATTAACCATTATTGCTGCTTTTTTGCCATGTTGAAATGCATTTGAAAAAATAACGGCGTGGCCCGGATACTTGAACAGATATTCATCCACGAGTCTATTTAGCATATTGGCAGACAAGACTTTTGCCTCTTGCGGCAGTGCATGGTTGAAGCAAACAGCTGGAGCAGCCGGCACCTTGCTAACGCATTATACAGTATAATAGAGAGAGACGGGCTAGTTGGTGACTATTAGTAGAGTGCATCTTGAAACCGCGCAAAAAATACAAGGGACGAGGAAGAAACCAACAGGACAGAGCGCGGCGACAGAGCGCGACAGAGACAGGATTTTCCGCGCTCTGTCCTGTTGCTTTCTTCCTTGTCCCTTGTCTTTTTTGCGCGGTTTCAACATGCATTGTACGGGCCTAAGCGTGACAGCAATTCCAAACAACAAGTGCTCTGTAAACAGAAATTGAGGCAGCTTGTATTGCGGCCATTCTTCAATGAAGGGTTTGTCACAAAATTGGGTGGAGCCACTCCACGGATCGGCTCAACTCACCATAAGACGGTGCGCACTGTGAGAAACTGAAGAAGAGGGTTCAAGTCCCGTACGCGGGCTTCCAGAAAGAGGACAACATTTGCCACTGATTTTGGCGGCATACCCAGGCAAAGCCCGAGAGTGCGCCTTTCCAAAAGCTCCAGAGGTTGAATTTTATACCTAGGAAAACTGGAGAACACAACACAACTGAAATGCAAAACTGTTAGATAAGTCTTATGGAGAAATAATAGAATGTCTGGCGCATACCAAATTTCTTATTGCTGATTCGCATCAGTGACCGAGAGCCCGCTCACCTTTCTGGACAATTCTTTTGATATGAGGTCACCAGTCTAAATGAGGGTAGTATATTATTACACCTAGGTATTTTACAGACAACACTTGTGGGATTTGGGCGCCACGATACTGTCATCATCATCATCATCATCATCAGCCTTACTACACCCACTGCAGGGCAAAGGCCTCTCCCATGTCTCTCCAATTAACCCTATCCTTTGCCAGCTGCATCCACCCTTTGCCTGCAAACTTTTTAATCTCATCCGCCCACCTAACTTTCTGCCGCCCCCCGCTACGCTTACTTTCTCTTGGAATCCACTCAGTTACCCTTAAGGACCAACGGTTGTCTTGCCTTCGCATTACATGCCCTGCCCAAGCCCATTTCTTTCTCTTGATTTCGATTAGGATGTCATTTATGCTGTTGTACACTTTCCTCTTGAGGGAAATTGGTAAACTGCCACTCATGATCTGCGAGAATTTGCCTAATGCGCTCCACCCCATTCTTATCCTTCTAGTTATCTCCCTCTCATGATCCGGATCACCTGCCCCTACCTGCCCTAAGTAGACGTATTCCGTCACTATTTCTAGGCTCTCGCTGCCAATTGTAAACTGTTGTTCCCTTGCTAGGGTGTTAAACATTACCTTGGTTTTCTGCTTGTTAATTTTTAGACCCATCGATCTGCTCTGCCTGTCTAACTCATTGATCAAGATTTGCAGTTCACCTCCTGAGCGACTCAGCAAGGCAATGTCATCAGCAAATCGCAGATTATTTAGGTATTCACCATTTATTCTTATACCCAACTGTTCCCAATTCAGGCCTCGAAATACCTCCTCTAAACATGCGGTGAACAGCATTGGCGAGATCGTGTCTCCTTGCCTGACGCCCTTCCTTATTGGAATTTTATTGCTGACTTTATGGAGGACTATAGTAGCTGCACAGTTGCTATATATATCTTCCAGTATTTGGACATAAGGCTCTTCTACCACCTGATTACGCAATGCCTGTATGACTGCTGAGGTTTCCACTGAGTCGAATGCTTTCTCGTAATCAATGAAAGCTATATATAGAGGTTGGTTATATTCTGCGCATTTCTCTATCACCTGATTGATAGTGTGAATATGATCTATTGTGGAATATCCTTTACGAAAGCCTGCCTGATCATTTGGTTGATTAAAGTCTAACGTTGCCCTGACTCTATTAGCGATTAACTTAGTAAATACTTTGTAGGCAACGGATAGTAAGCTGATCGGCCTGTAATTTTTCAAGTCCTTGGCGTCTCCCTTCTTATGAATTAAGATGATGTTTGCATTCTTCCAAGCTTCTGGTACAGTCGAGGTCATAAGGCATTGCGTATACAGGGTGGCTAGTTTTTCAAGCACGATGTCCGCTCCATCCTTCAACAGATCTGCTGTTACCTGATCTTCCCCAGCTGCTTTTCCCCTTTTCATTGATTCTAAGGCTTTCTTTACTTCATCTTTCGTTACTGGCGGGATGACGCATTGCTGTGCACTGCTGTCTTTCTCATTAGCGCTCTGATTACATTGGCTATTGTACAGGTCTGTGTAGAACTCTTCGGCTACGTTAACTATCTTATCCATATTGCTAATGACATTGCCCTGCTTGTCTCTTATTGCATACATCTGGTTTTTACCTATGCCTAGTTTCCTCTTCACTGCTTTTAGGCTACCTCCGTTCTTTAGAGCATGCTCGATTCTCTCCATATTAGACTTCCTTATGTCGGCTACCTTGCGCTTATTTATTAACTTTGACAGCTCTGTTAGTTCTATTCTATCGGTAGGGTTAGACGCTCTCATGCTTTGGCGCTTCTTAATCAGATCTTTCGTCACCTGAGATATCTTGCCGGTATCCTTTCGAACTGTCCTACCGCCTACTTCTACTGCGCACTCCGTAATTATTGATGTCAGATTATCGTGCATTGAATGAACATCAAAATCGTGTTCCTCAGTAAAGCCGAATATCTGTTTTGCAGCGCTATCCTAAACTCCTGTGCTTTCCCTCTTACGGCTAACTCGTTAATGGTCTTCCTCTTCACTAGCTTCTTCCGTTCCCTCTTCAAGTCTAAGCTAATTCTAGACCTTACCATTCTGTGGTCGCTACAACGCACCTTTCTGAGGACGGCCACATCCTGAATGATGCCAGGTTTAGCGCATAGTATGAAGTCGATTTCATTTTTAATCTCACCATTGGGGCTCTTCCAGGTCCATTTCCTGTTTTCTCGTTTGCGAGAGAAGGTATTCATGATCCGTAAATTATTTCTATCCGCGAATTCGACTGAAAACTCTCCCCTGCTATTTCTAGAGCCTGTCCCATAGTCACCTACCGCGTGGTCGTCAGCATGCTTCTTACCCACCTTCGCATTGAAGTCGACCATCAGTACAGTGTACTGCGATTTTACTTTATTCATTGCCAATTCTACGTCCTCATAGAAACTTTCAACGGTCTGGTCATCATGGCTGGATGTGGGTGCGTAGGCCTGCACCACTTTCAGCTTGTACCTCCTATTCAGCCTAATTACTATAACTGCTACCCTCTCGTTAATACTGTAGAACTCCTCTACGTTGCCAGCTATATCCTTATTAATGACGAACCCCACACCTAGTTCTCGTCTATCCTCTAACCCGCGATAGCACAGTATGTGTCCGTCCTTTAGTACTGTATACGCCTCACCTGTCCTCCTAACTTCGCTAAGCCCTATCACATCCCATTTAATTGCCGCTAGTTCCTCAAACAGCACTGCTAGGCTGGCCTCACTAGCTAAAGTTCTAGCGTTAAACGTTGCCAGGTTCAGATTCCAATGGCGGCCTGTCCGGAGCCGGAGATTCTTAGCACCCTTCGCTGCGTCACAGGTCTGACCGCCGCCGTGGTCAGTTGCTCTGCATCCGCTGGGGACTGAGGGCCGAGGGTTAATTGGTTTGATCATAGAAGGTTGTGGCCAAGTACTACACCAGGGTGGCCAAATCCTGCTCTGGTGAGAGAGTGCGTTGTCGGTTCTGGTCACCGAGATCAGGCCGCACTCCAGGCCTGGTTATGCAATTCCATCAACACGCGGATTTTTTTTTTAACCGGGTGGAGAATTGCGCGGCACCAGGATTTGAGCCCCGGTCCTCTTGCACGCGAAGCGGATGTTCTACCTCTACGCCACCGCTGCAAACCACGATACTGTAGACAGATATAAAGAGGGAAAGCTGCTGAGAAAAAAATAACGGGAGATTTGTTCACGTTGTGAATTATATGTTCCTTACACAAACTTCCAGGGCATTGAGGTAGGCTTGCAGTAGCTGTTAAAGTGAATAATTATCTCTAGCAGACGCAAAAAAGGCCACGCACACCCCAAACACATGCCCTTTGATCTCACCCTGAATAGGTATGTTCGTCATGAGTATACATGTTAAAATGTAAAGGTGACAGGCCCGATCCCTGAGGCACACTTCTAGTCTCAAAAAACGTTTCAGAAGTAAAAGAACCTTCGGAACAGAAGAGTGTCTACCTTTTAGGAATTCTTGTACCCATGCAGGAATGTGATAAGGTGGCCGAATTTCGTCAAGCTTGTTTAAGAGTATCGAATGCTCTGCAGTGCCATATATTTTGGCGATATCACAGTGACTAAAGCCCCTACCTCTTTCTTTCCCATTGGAACCCTAATTTTGCTTTCCAGATATAAATGAGCAGTCCATATCGAGCCCCCTCGACGAAACACTATCCCAGAAGTACTGAAGGCTTATGATGCCATAACGTAATCCAAAACATGATTGTTAACAATGAGTTCAACAAGTAATATAAAATTAGACAAGAAGGAAATGGGCCAAATATTGTCGATTGCAAAACTCTTTCTAGAATCTTTGAGAAGTAAGGCTATTTTCGCAATTTTTCATTCCGGAGGAGCCAAGCTGTCTGAATGGACACGTTAACAATATGCAAAGCATCAGACCTAAATTCTTGCAAAAGACATTTCATCATACCGATAGTGACACTGTCGTATACAGGAGCTGTAGGTTTGAGGCCAGAAACTATAAAAAAATTATTAAAAGGGTTTAATCGCAATGTAGTCAGCGCGCGATGTAGAGGACGAACGGAAACATCAACTGCCATGGAAAGCGCGGAGAAAGCCGTTGAGCTATCTGGTCAAGTTTATTTTGTGCTTCCTGGGGCTTTAACGCCACTGACTGCGTAACATGAGAGGACGGTGAATTATGGTTGCATTTCATGAACCGCTACAAAGCTTTGCGATTATTTTGGATGGATAGATAACTGTTCAAATTCGCATTGTATTCCGCACTCGCCTTACCAGTGGTGCTTTTAAATGAAGCCGCGAAAAATTTGTAATTTATCCTATTCCGCGGGCAGTGGTAATGAGAGAGGCTCTTCCAGACAGCTTTTTTAAGTCGACATGCTCTCTCACGCTCATCGTTCCAGCACAGGGAGGGCTGTTTGTTTTTGACCGTAGAATGCACCTTGAACACGGAACGCTCAGTAGCACCTAACAAGGAACAGAAAACTTGAAGACCGCGATCCAAGGAATCAGCTGATGCAACGGAGGACAAAGAGGGACGCACAAATTTTTTGAAAAGTGCATGGTTGACGAATTTTTATGAAGAAGCATTTGTCCTAAGCTGACCAGATGCTATGGTAAAAGTTATTGGAAAGCGATCAGGGGAAGTACAACACATGTAGACCACAAAGAGACCTGAGCCCCGTTCGCTGCCAACGTTACGGCAATGACAGACCGAGAATTCGCACGCATGTAAAATATATCTGAATTGATGCAGCAGTGCGCGTTCCTTGCCGACATCCAGGACCAAATAAAGCTGCCAAAATGCATCTGAAACGGAAACCCCAAATTACGTGATCTGAAGTGAAATCGCCAGCTATCGCCCCTCTGTTGTTAGAACACAAAAGATCGTTTTAATAATATGTACTGTGGACACGAGAAGGAAAGTAGACATTAGGAAATGTAAGAGGAGCACACTGTGGAATTGCGATATCAACAGCCAACAGTTCGTAGTCAGGTCGTACAATTTGGTGAGACACATGTGCCCGATGAATTCATTAATGTAAATTAATGTTAACAAGGCACCACCCCCGCCGAAAATGCGATCGGCTCGGAATACACAAGAGGTTTGACAGAGAATGACCTAATTCGAATAAGCGATGTTTCCAGAAGCAAAATTATGTCTGCGTGGAGTGCATGACGATGTGCACATCGACGTCTTCATCAACAACCTCAGCCTAAAATCGTCGCGAGAAGTACCGACGACCCAGGAAAACAAAATCATGAGAAACCCAGGCTGAACACACGCTTTGGCACGCCTACTTGGTTTTACTACGTTTTAACCCTACCACTTTTTTGCGCAATGCTCTTCTTTGAGAGAAATTTGTTGGAGGAGTCATTGCAACAGATTGACCTTAATTTGAGCTGGCTGCTCTTGCTGTCACTGGCGCCACCATAATGGGTTCTGCCGCGCGTCTGTCTGTCCCGCCATTCTAAAGTTCTCACTGGAATCTCATCGGCAGCCTTGTTATGTTTTACAATATAATCCTCGGCCCCGTAGGTGCTTTCCCGCGTGTTATGTGCATTTTTTGTATTTCTGCTTTTCTTGCTTCATTTTGGAAACGAAACTGCACAGTGGAATAGACTTTCTATGCCTCCCAATATTTTAGCCAGTGTGGGTGTGAGAGAGAGAAACAACTTTATTGTAACACCTGTCAATGAACGCCAGGAGAGAAGTCCATCTCCCCTGTCGGCCCTAGCCGTCGGCCGGGATCCCTTGGGATACAGCAGCAGCAAGGGCTTGACCGATGATGTCTTGCTGGACGTTGGGGTCTGGGCTGCGGAGCAAAGCCTCCCAGGATTCTATAGTGCGTGAGCTATCATATTTAGCCGGGCACGTCCACACCATGTGGACCAAATTTGCTGGCTGATCGCAAAATTTGCACTTTGACCTGAATACTGTAGGATGCCACTTCCTGTAGAGTACTGGGTTGGGAAAAACCCCTGTCTGTAATTTCCTCCAAAGAACCTCCTCTTTTTTATTGAGCGTTTTGTCCGCTCCCGGATAAATCTGACGATTTAGTCTGTAGTATTGTGTGATTTCCTGGTATGCGCGCATATCCTCTGTGCTGTTTGTACTTCCAGAGATTTGGGAGGTCCCAGGGGTCGACCGGTAAGTGAGACCTCGGGCGACCAAATGAGCCTCCTCGTTCCCTTTAAGTCCTTGGTGAGCTGGTGCCCAAACGAGCAGAACCAGTTGTCTGGGTCCTCCTTCCCTGCTTAATATACGGATGGCAGTCTCCGTCACCCTCCCCGATTCGTAATTTCTCACAGCGTTTTTTGAATCGCTAATGACCACCTTGACCCCTCCTTGGCTGGCGGCTAAGGCTATCGCCACTTCCTCAGCTTCTACTGTCTTGACACCACTGACTGTGCACCACGCCACCGGGGTTCCGTCTTCCTTAACCGCCACAGCCGCGTGTGCGGCTTTGCTCTCATATATTGCAGCGTCCGTATATAGGACGTCCTGTCGACCTGTATACCTAGCATGTAATGCTTCTGACCTGTCTTTGCGCCTGCCTCGCACCAGAGAGACGCGCTTAAAACCAAGAAAACAAACAAACGAAGAAGCGTTCTTTGGGCGTCTGGCAGACAGAAGCCTTCCCTCTCGCTTCACAGGGAACAAGTCGTCAACCTAAAGACGGCGGAGACACTCTGAGCGGTGAGCCGCGACGCCAACGAAACACTGCTGTTTCAGCAATAAGTTGAAAGGCTGACAAAGTGTTCAGCGTGGCTTCACGGCGGGCGAAAATGCATCGGCGAGGATGACTTCGTAAAGCGGGAAACAATGCTGGCAGCATTTGCTGCCTCCTCCACTTCGATATATATAGCGAGGAACGAAGCGGAAACCCCATGAAGCTTGTGTCTGTGAGACCACCGTGAGACGCTTGTGTCCAGTCCAGAGCACCTAACGAAGAACGCAACAAAACGGGTGTGCGTGTCTCCTAATTCTACTGGGCATGGTGTTTTTCGTTGACCGAGTCCCTTAGCTTGAAGCGGCCCTATACCTCTTCCAGCGCATGTCGCGCGTCTATTTTGGTATCGGGTCATTTTGCCCACCTAATGCCACGTTCGATATCTCGAGCCCCATTGCCGATTTATAAATTTAAAAAAAAACTGAGTTTGCCGAGAATGTTGAAAGCCTGCTATTAAGCGATGTAAAATTCTGCTCTGAAATCAACAGTTAAAAAGTTAATCACTTTAAATAACTAATGAATTCTCTTTTAGTTACCTACTACCAAGAACATAATACATGCCATAACATACCATGCATTTGAAAACACCTCGCTGTTTACCTTTATCTGCTTTGCAAAGAAAAATCTGTACGGATCAAAAAAAAAGGAGAGGCACAATGTTGCTCGCGACTGCCATGTGTAGGGAGACTGCACGGACGTGGTGAGATGCAGTACTGTTTGCAAACTGAGAAGCATTAAAAAAAACGCCACAAGAAAGGCCAGCCATAAATAACAGAGCCGGTCGCGAGCGGCTGTCTCCGCCTGTAAGCGTGTTTTATTGGAAAGTGCGAAACCTGAGCCGTTACGCATAATGCCAATCTCTACAGCGGATACTGCGACGGTTAGCAGGGCGGCTTTCGTAGTTACTAAGCATTGCAATATCTTCTCAATTCTTCGGGCGCATGTTCTCCATACAGCACTGTTGCACGAAGACCTAACTGAATGCATGTTAAATAACAGCAGGGACCCAGTTTTGTAGCTGTAGCCTATATGCAACGAATCTTCATAATGAAACTTTCATTCGCGACAGTACTGCTGAATTTCACATTTTAAGAACCCTGCTTGAGGGACATCAGGGTTGCCTTCATTCTGCTGTGTTATAGAAAAATAGCTCCCCAAAATGTTTACCCGGCACACAATAATCTGATTCGTTGCTCAACGAAGGCCACCAATATTCAGGTTGATTCCCCGTCTCTATTGCACCATGAAAACATGCAATTCTTACAACAAAAGAGAGTAGCAAACCGGTTATTATTCTGGTTAACCTCCATGCCTTTCCTCCTCCTCTCTTGATGTTGCGTTGTAAGCTGAACAAATTACAGAGAACCACCTGCAACAAACACAAACAAAAAACAGCCATACAAATCTGAAGTCAAAGACTCCTAAAACAATTGGTTGGGAAGTTTCTTTGGGAGCCAGAAATTGCGTGATGTGATCGGCTTGCGAGTTACATCTGACTGCCCAGCTCACGTGCACAAGTCTGAAGTTTAAGACATCTGCGTACGCACTGTAAAGAGCGCAGGTGCGCTTGCACCTTACCGGAATAAAGAAACGTGAAGCCGACAGCGCTACGCTGACCTAGGATGTATGTGCCCCAGTTCCTGGAGCGCTTCAAATAAAAGAGGCCCCGCGCGTTCGATCAGTCTCAGTTGGGATTCTCAAAAGCGTGTTTACTCTTCGAATGCTTGTTTCCACTCGCAGTGCAGAAGACTCTCCCTTCCACCCGCCTATCGCCGCCATCGCGTCTCAGCGCTCACTCTTTCTACACCCTAGGGAAAGCGAAGACACGGTCGGGACTGCCAAAAGGTCGTGTATGCCGAAATTGCGGCCCCTATATTTTGCGGCGTGGCTGTTTTTTTTCTTGGCATGCAGAAGATACAGCTACTGATTCGTTTCAAACATGCCTCATCTTTTCTAAAGTGGATGACGAGGCGTTAGAGATGATGAACGCAACAAGGGAAGCCAGCAGAACTAAGTAAGCATTTTTGTTCCCGTCGGGAAACCAGCGGAAACCTCCCAAGTCTAGTGGGCACCGTGCAATCATCATCACCATACCAACAACGTTTACTGCAGAACAAAGGCCTCTCTCACGCTGTCCTGCGCCAGTGGCCAGTGCTGAGTAACTGCCAACGTCCTAATCTGATCTGTTCTAATGGGTCTGCCACATTGACCTACGTTTGCTTTGTCTTCGAATCGACTCCGTCACCCTAAGGAATCATCAGACATTTAGCTGTCCGTACTACATGCCCTATACATGTCCACTTCCCCTCGATCCCATCTAGGGCTTCATGACTCGCGTTTGCTTCCTAACCCTCTGCTTTTTCTGCTTCTTTTTGCTCCACTGCTCCTTAACTATCTGTTCTGTCCTGCTCTGCACTGTCCTCAGCCTTATTTCAAGGATTTTCGTTAGCCTCCAGGTTTCCGCAACATAGGTGAGCACTCGCAAAATACAGCAGTGCATAGGGTTTTCTTGGAGGATACTGGCAAACTGAAATTCATGACCTGTGAGCACCTCACAAATGCATCACAGCCATTATCTACAGCGAAAGCAGTAATCTTTGAACAAGGCGCTTAGTAGAAGCAATTTAAGGGTACAAAGGCAGCCATATATAGTGCGTTACGGGTAACGTGTTAGGTGGACACCACTGCGGCGTGCCTAGAAATGAGACTGAGGTGTGCACTGACCTAGGGAGCCAGTTATGCGCCATTCTTTTGCTAAAAACCAACGAAGTCTAAGCCTTCCATTGGGGTACGGACATCGCCGCCACCTCTAAGCGCAGTTGAGCTATCAACTGACCCAGAGACCATTGATGCGCCTTCCCTTTTCTCAATGCGAGCTTAAGGTTTAGACTGGGAAAAAAACAACGCCGGAACCAAGCTATTTGCATCGTGCAAGCGTGCCCTACCGCGCGTTAAGTCAGCCGGGAACACGATCGAAGCGAACGCCGGAACGTAGTTGCGAGTCAGGCGTACCCTTTAATCTAAATACACCAGCGCACTACAAAAAAGCCAACCTCTCAAGAGGCATTTAAGATACGTGGCAAAGCCTATTCCACAGGCGTGCAAAACACTTAAAATTTTAATACATTGTTGAAACATGCGAAGCCTTGCTACCATGATGGCTGTGGCTCCGTTGGAAGCTTTGGGATGTCCGAAGCGCTGCTGGGACACTTCTCGTCAAATGCAATAAAGTTTGAGTTTCTTTTGCCCATTTTTTCCCTGTCACACATTTTTCAGTGTCCACAGAATATTGCGCAGTGTATTTTCGATCCGCGAGAACGCTTTTCTTACAGAAGCCTCTGGAATCACGCAAATCGCCACCGAATTGGGCCATTTGAAACCTGCTGAGAGTCTGCGCTAACGAACTACGTGACGGACCGCGGGACATTAATTAGGTGCGATGCCAACACCTCAGCCCCGTACCTCAAGTACTACAGTACTTTTACCGAGAGCTCAATGCTTAAACGCGAGATTAATGCAGGAAATTTGGACCTTTTCGCGTTGTTTTGAATGACATGGGGGAAAAGTCGCGCTTCTGCATTTCGTCTGTGCGCATTACCGATCGGGTCAGCAGCGCCGTCTCACAGGCCCGTTTTAGCTTCTCACTGGCGCCTTCACCTTCAGCCGTCTACTCACGGCGAATGCAAAAAAAAAAGCTAGGCCATAAGATGTCATAATCTTGACAGCTCCTTTATATCACGTAATCTGGGGCAAAATACCTCGCGTCCATAAATATATACAAACGTGGCATACAAGAAAGCGGACATAAATCATAAGTGCATGCCATATGGCAAAAACGCCTTTTCTGTTCTACATAATCACAAGCGCAGATTGATGAAAAAAGGAGGAATCCCTCTAAATGCATTTGAAAGGAGCGCCAGGCCTTTATTAATTCCGAGAGCAGAGGAGCGCGAGAATACCGAGAGATTTCCAGCAGCGCGCACTGTTTTGTTCACCATCTTGCCAAGGTGAGAAGTGCTAGAATCCATGTTCCAGGGTCCCGGAGATCAGTTATTAGAGACTCCGGCAAACTAAAAACAGGCTTCCTCATTTTCATTACTGTTTTGCTTGGCCCGAAGGTTACCCTATAGTGATGGAATGTTTGACCCCGTCATGGTGTAACTGGCATGACCTGCCTCACTAATCCAAATTATTCGCGCGCGTCAAGTGCGCTCTGTGGGCGATGTGAAGCTTCACCTGGAATGATGACAAACTGCGTCCAACGAGGAGCCAATTCCCAATTTATATCGCTCTTTCGTTGTCCCTTTGGTAGTCAATTGCGTCGCAAAGAGCAGCCCAGCCGCACCGCGCTCAAACCGAGGTATCTACCTTGGCTTACACCATTGATTCGCGCGCTTGGGTGCCCTTGGAGCGAGTTCTGAGCCTTCTCTCGACAAAATGGCCTTGCAACGAGAAAAGTACAAAGCCCTTGAAAGTTTCCAATGGTGTTTGCTCAGTGCACGATATCGGTGAAAAACGGGAATAACCGCTTATTCTCAGTTGCTTGGAAAAGGCCAAATTCGGGCGATTTGCGTGGGTTCTTTGGCTTCTGTAAGACAACCGCTCCCGCGTGTCGAAAGCACACTGCGCGAGCTATTCTGCACATTAAAAATATGTGGTAGGGAAAGAAAGGGCAAATAGAAGTCAAAGGAGATTGCAGTTTGTCAGAAGTTGGCGAGCAGAGCTTTGGACGTCCTGCAGTAAGAGCTTCGCCACACAACATAAATGTTTTTTGAGTGGTTGGCTTCAGTTTAATCCATTAGTGTAGTATGGTGAATGGGTACGCCTGACTCAAAACTACCGGCTGCTGCAGAAAGCCATGTATTCACGGAGCGTATAGGAGCCAACACTAGCATATCTAAGACGCCCAACCGAGCTGTCGCGTGTGAAACGGCAAAATGCGCCTGCCACTCTAGACCTCTCGGCCGCAAATGCCAATCAGCTTTCACTAATTAATGCGTTAAGCGGTTAAGCTTAGATCAAATAACTTTTTTCTCTCCAAGTTCCATCTAATCCGGATCTGCAGTCACTGTCTGGTCCATAGTTACACTGCCCGTATACCTCTGCCATCTGCCACCGTGATTGTTCGAGCTGCCACGGTGATATACGGCTTAATTAGTTGCCGGTGGGCCCCGAACTCTTTACATGCAAGACGCGCTCGCTCTAATTGCGTCATTGTTGAACCAGGCGTATCTGAACGGAGACAACAGCTGCGTATAGTCAATGCTAACGCTAGTTCCTCGTGGCGTGTTTTATCCGTGACGCTGCGGAAAACCGCAGTCAGAAGCAGTGCCCAGGTGCTTTTGAGAATACTTACTGAACCAGCTGGTAAGGGCAGCACTACTGTATACTTCGGTCGGACGCCCTCCGAGCGACAGCAGCTCGGCTCACGTGACGATGCGTGGAGCACAAGGTGATGTCTTGCTCCTCCGCAGATGCGGTGCGAGGGCTGCGTCATTGGCTGCGCCCGAAAACAAGAGTGCAACAAAATTCAGGTAAACGGAAAGCCACAATTAGTTTCGGTTCGTACACGCCAAGAAAAAAACATACATGCATCAAAAGTGGGTGAGCAGACAGAAAGATCAAAGCGGGCCTGCCGATGGAATTTTAATCATTAAACACTGCTGATTGATCGGGTGAAGTGTATGCACAAGAAAAAGCAAGTGCTGATCGATAATTCTAGACTTTAGTGCACCTCTCACACGCCTAAAAGTGTTATTCCATGTGCTCTCACAATAACAACTGCATATTTATAATAAAGTATAGAGCTGAGCCTTCAAAGCTCAAATACTTTTGCTGGAAGTGCAAATTATTAGGCAAATTAAAATTGCTGTCACTATCTGCATAAACTCTGAAAGTAAGGAATAAATACAATGGCGTATGCACGACAGATGGACGTTGGGTCGCGAGTAAAAAGAGTCTGCACAATGAGGTCACCAGAACGGCGAAAATCACCACGCGGCTGGCGAGGCGCGGCGCCGTGCTTTACGAACGCACTTGGTACTTTCGTAATCGGCGTGTTCGTAACCACAGCGCCGAGCGTTGCTATGGGGTGAAATGGAGGAATAAAGATGAATATCTCCTTGCTCTCAATTACATCGTCGCTTTGCCGTCCGCCTGTGCTGAGCGTGGCACTTTCGCAGCCGGAGCGCACTGAAATCTTAGCCTAATGGCTTACTCACCGAGAGCAAGCGTATGTTACGGAGAGATTATAATCGCTCGAGCTAACACAGAATGCTCTGGGACAAGTTCAGTTGTCAGTGAAGCCACGTCTAAAAAACGAAATGATGATCATAGCACAACTATGGTACATTAAACTGGTGGTCAGAAGGTAAGTTTATAACTACCGAGTAGAAAGTAGTCGTCCCGAGTCAACTGATTCAAGTAAGCAACCATGGCCACCGACACGTTTTTTTTAGACTTAAGCGCTCTCCGGGAGGCATCCTGTTTCCTGAGATGCAGCAAGACAGCACTGTGAGGACTTTCCTTCGAGAAGGCACACTGATTGAAACACAACAAAACTCCGTCGAGGATCGTTTTTCTCTGTATTTTTGTCCTTCACACGCCGGTATCATAAATAGTAAAGAACTACTGATCGACACTCCGTTTCACACCGCACGAGTAACGATAAACTAGCGCGCGTTAGCACGTCTGACTTGGTATTCTCGCGCAAGCCGCTAGTTATAGCAGGAATATTCTGGATTTGGGAACTGTTAGCGCATGGCACCATTGTTCATATTTGAAACTCGGCAGCCTCGAATAATTTATTTTCCGCGTTAGTTCTTGGGTCTACGGCTCCGTTTATGCAGCGTCATTGTCCTTGTCGTAAAGCAGAATGAGGTGACGTCACGCATGCGTCATTGCAAGGCACAAAGCTGATGGGCCAGAATACTCATCACTGATTGGTCTGAAAACAACGAATGACAGTTGCGGTCTCCTTCTCCCTCTACAGCCTCTTCTTCCCTCTCTTTCACTGTATCTGACGTGCCGAACGCCCACCCCATCCCCACACATCTCCCTGACTCCACCTACACAAGCATGGTTAGTTAAGAAAACTCTGCCCAAGACTTGCAATTTCATGAGGAATTTAATTACCATGAAACAATTGCCTGACCTTTCCCTCAAGAAAAGAGTTCTTTGCGGTGTAACTACATGCAGCATGGAGGAAAAAAGCTTAAGAGGGAGCGCCACGCCAAGCGGCCGGCCTTCGCAAGCCAAGGGCTGGTGAAGCCGATCCTTCTCCCGTTTTTTCGCCCTCCCAGTCAGTCCTTGGTATTTTGGTGTAGGTATGTTTTAGTGCGCGCGTCTGCGCGGCCCGTGGCGCAGCCGTCTACAGCGAGGAAGTTATCACGTGGCGTGGTCACGGGGGGGACCGACTCCCTTTTTTTAATGGATTTTTACTTTTTACGACTAGGCTTCAAGAGTCTCGCCGTATGATCCCTCCTCAGTTTTTTTTCCTCCATGTCTGAAACGCTGTTCATTTCAGGTGTGCCCTTATGAAGCCGATTCAGTGCACTGTGCAATGAAATCAAGACTTTTATAAGCTTAGTTTTGGCATCAATTAAATACCTGTTAAACTGCGGCGGCCTAACGCCGTATAAATCAGCGTTACAATCACTCATTCGCATGATTCGGGTAGTTTGCGTCACGGCTAAAATATGGCGGCTAATTCACAGTTCCCGGGTTCGAACCCAACCGCGGCGGCTGCGCTTCGATGGAGGCGAAACGCTAAGGCGCCCGTGTGCTGTGCGATATCAGTGCACGTAAAAGATCCCTAGGTGGTGGAAATTATTGCAGAGCGGTCCACTACGGAACCTCTTTGTTCCTTTCTTCTTTCACTTCCTCCTTTATACCTTTCCTTACGGCATGGTTCAGGTGTCCGCTGGTATGCGAGACAGATTGTGCGCTATTTCGTTTCTGCAAAAACCAATTGTCCAAATCGCTACGGTGGCTCAGTGGTCAGGGCGCTTGGCTACTGCTCCGGAGTTCTCGGGTTCAAACCCGACCGCGGCGGCTGCATTTTTATGGAGGCAAAACGCTAAGGCGCCCGTGTGCTTTGCGATATCAGTGCACGTTAAAGATCCCCAGGTGGTCGAAATTATTCCGGAGTCCTCCACTACGGCACCTCTTTCTTCCTTCACTCGCTCCTTTATCCCTTCCCTTACGGCGCAGTTCAGGGGTCCAAAGATATATGAGACAGATACTGCGCCTTTTCCTTTCCCCAAAAACCATTTTTGTTAATATTGTTAATATTAAACACCTTGCCGCGTAGGCTCAGTGGTTAGAGCGCACGGCAGACATACAAAGAGATCATAGAGCACTATAGACTTTGTAGACGGTCCCTGCCACCACCGGACCGAGCTCTAACAAACAGGGAGGCAGTCGCATGGCGGCGCCTGCAAGCTGGGAACTTCCCGAACCCCGTCTGGCTTTACCACACGCAAGTGGAGGAACGAGCCGACGATAAATGCGCGACATGTGGAGAGAGGGGTACTTTAGACCACATAATCTGGCAATGCCCTGGTTCCCCGGGCGCCAAGGAGAACATAAGAAGTAGAGAAGCCTAGGAACTGATGCTGCGAAGCGAGTCGCTCGCCCACCAGCAGCAAGCCATCCGCCTGGCGGCTAAAGCCGCGAAGAAACACTGTCGCTTCGCCTGTCTTTAGTCGCGGAGACCCCGGCCCCCGTTCTCCAGGCCTGCGTGCCGGGGATGGGGAGTAGGGGGTCTCCTACATCGGTGGAAAATAAAGTTCTTACTCACTCACTCACTAGAGCGCTCGGCTACCAATCCAGAGTTAGTGGGTTCGAACCCGATTGCGGCTGCTGCGTTTCAATCGAGGGGAAACGCTAAGGCGCCCGTTTGCTGTGCGATGTCAGTGCACATTAAAGATTCCCAGGTGTTGAAATAATTCCGGAGCCCTGTACTACGGCACCTCTTTCTTCCTTCCTTCTTTCAGTCTGCCGCCGCGGTGGCTGAGCGGTTGTGGCGCTCGGCTGCTGGCCCGAAAGACGCGGGTTCGATCCATGCCGCTGCGGTCGAATTTCGATTGAGGCGTAATTCTAGAGGCCTGTATACTTTGCGATGTCAGTGCACGTTAAAGGGGCGGCGAAACAATGCTTGAACGTATGCCGGTTGCACTTCAAATGGATTCTTGATGTCCCAAAGATGCTGACTCAAAAATAATTACGAGAATCGATGCATAGGAACGGAAGTTATTCAATGAAGTGGGCTCGGCGAAACGATGGGGACCACACCGCTGACCATGAACTTCCTTTTCGCTGTACAGGTGCTCCTGTCAGTGATCGCCGGATCATCAACCTGCATAGACACGTGCTGTGGACCAGCGGTTATCAACGCTATCCATGACGCGTGCCTTGAAGCACCATCTCCATTCCCGGAAAGCAAGATTCTCCCCCCTCTGCATGACCTGCGCATGACCATGACGTCACCGATGCAGTTTGCTATAAAGGACTACCCACAGTGCTATTTCTTCAGTGGGCTCGGCGAAACCACGAGGACCACACCGCTGACCATGAACTTCCTTTTCGCTGTACAGGTTAGTTGCACCTACTCTAAAGTAAGGGCTGGTGATGAAGTCCTACCAGTCGTTGTGCCGAGCCCACACACCTGTCTAACCTTAACTTACGACTGTTTCTTTGCATGTAAAATGTTGCTCTGCGGTGATGTTGAGCAGAACCCTGGTCCTTCTGATAAAGATCTGTGCCGCGCGATTTTGGATGGACAGGCTGAAATACGTAGTGAAATTCTAGAAATGAAAAACCGTATCAATGATACCGAGCAACTATTACATGGTTTTAATTCACAGCTATGATCTTTAACCGAACATCTGAAAGAATTGTCATCTAATCCCCCACACGTGGCTTCTTTCGTAGATTCAACCGCTGCCATGAAAGACATGATGGCATGGCAGAAGAACAAACTGGTTGATCTCGAAGATCGTAGCCGACGCTCAAACGTTATCATACATGGTATTGATGAGCATTCCGATGAAAACGAAGACACTTTAAGATATATAACTGGGATCTTTGAAACAAAACTTGGTATAAAATGCAAATCTGTTGCACGCATACATCGTCTTGGACGACAAAGGAACCTAAGACCCGTGATCGCGTATTTTAAAGACTTCACGGAAAAGCAGCCTGTGTTACAAAATTCTAAAAAACTCAAGGGGTCGAATACTTATGTCCAAAATGACTATATCAAATGCACGGTGCGCAAACGTAAACTGTTGTGGGAAAGTTCAAAGATAGAACGTGATGCCAAAAAACGCGTGACGAAATGAGCGTGTTGCTCTTCCATCGCGAAATGAAACAAAATATGAGCGCTAGATTCCTTCAGCAGCAAATTCCACGAATGACTGACAGAAAGCAGGCGAAAATACTCAAGAACAGAGAGTGTTAAATGTGAATGCCCAGAGTCTCCTCAATAAGACAGATAAGCTTGAGTACCTTCTTTTAGTGCATGACCCTCACATAACAGTCATCACTGAGACTTGGTTGCATGATGCTGTAAGTGACTCCGTCCTGATACCCAGCTCCCACCAAATATTTCGTCGCGACCGACCCACACGGGGCGGTGGCGTAGCAGTGGTATTAAAAAACCCCTAAACGGCATAGTCCTTAATCAAATCCCAGATCATGAAAGCCTAATTATCCAAGTAAATTGTTGGGGCCATTTATTCACAGTGTGTGCTGTTTACAGAGCACCGTCGAGCTCTACTGATTATTTGTTTAGGCTTTACGATCACTTATGCCTGCTTAAAAAAGACCGCCTCATTCTTGCTGGTGATTTTAATCTTCCCGAAATCAATTGGAGTAACCCAATATCTGTTTTTAATGTTATTGAAAACCCTCTGACTGATATTATGCTCGCGTGCGATCTTGCGCAAACTGTAACTGATTATACTCGGGAAATTGGAAATGCCCGTTCTACTCTTGATTTAATCTTTGTCAACAGGAATGTGTCTGACTATACGGTATCGGTAGACGCTGGCATTTCTGATCATCATGTGGTAAACTTGTCCTTTCGAATAGCAAATCGACTAGGCCATAAGCAACAACCTGTTCGTACTGTCAAAAACTTTTCACGAGCCAATGACCAAGCCATTTTGGACACCCTGTGGCATTTTTCTGATAATCTATGTGGTGATGTGAAATCATTATGCAAGTCTTTCATGGAAACTGTACAGTTTTGCCTCGAAACTCATGTACCAAACAGACGTGTACAAACTAACAAAAAGAACCCATGGATGACACGAGAAATTATTCACATCCATCGCAAGCTAAAACGTGCTAAACGTAGCGGTCATTTCAATAGCACCCATCAATCCCTTAAAACTGCGCTAGCCTCTCACTTATCCGAAGCAAAAGCAAAATACTTCACTCACTCACTCCCGAGGTTTCTAAAGAATAGACCTGAGAAGTTCTGGCGGTACCTCAGCGAAACTAAAAAAGAGCCGAGTCAATTATCTGTTAATAATTGCATTTCACATGACCCGTCCGTTATTTCCAACTGCTTTAATCAGTACTTTCACTCGGTTTTCACCACGGCACACGATGTCGTCCAGTTTAATTATTCGCTCCCGGTTCTATCACCCGATTTCATTACGTACGAAGGTATTTTTAATATGCTCCTCAACCTTAAAGTGAAGACCTCTGTCGGCCCTGATAATGTATCTAACGTATTCCTACGTCGCTATGCGGAACCCCTGGCCCATATTTTTACTCATCTGTTCCAGTTATCATTTCGAAACAATGTTCTTCCTGACGATTGGCGAATGGCTCGAGTGATTCCGGTTTTCAAAAAAGGTGACCGTCTTGATGTTGGAAACTATCGTCCAATTTCATTAACCTCCAGCATATGTAAACTCATGGAACATATCGTGTCCAATTTCATAATTGCATTTCTCGAAAAACACACAATATTTTGTCGTGTTTGCAGCATGGATTTCAGAAAGGTCTTTCAATTGTTACTCAACTGGTAACTACCATTCACGAAGTGGCATCCTCTCTTGATAAGGCCGAGCAAATAGATATGATATTCCTAGACTTCAGCAAAGCGTTTGATCGTGTCTCACATAGCAAAATAATCCTAAAACTTCAGAACATTGGTCTTCCTCTACCGATAGTGAAATGGATTCAAGCCTACCTCAGTAACCGAAAACAGTCCGTCCACGTCAATGGCTGCTCCTCTGAAATTTTACCGGTTGGCTCTGGGGTCCCTCAGGGTAGTGTCCTTGGCCCTGTTTTATTCTTAATATATATTAACGACATCGTTGCCGCAGTTGACATCGCATCTGTTAGTATCAGGCTATTTGCAGATGACTGCGTTCTGTTCAAAACTATTCGTTGTACCGATGACCAAATTGCTTTGAACAATAACCTTAATGCTGTACACCAGTAGTGTAGCCTTTGGGCTATGGAATTAAACAGAGAAAAATCCGTCCTTCTTCAGGTAACTAACAAGAAAACCCCGTTTCAGTTTTTGTACAAAATCAACGAATATCCAATAGTTCAGGTCGACGAGTATAAATACCTAGGTGAGACGATAACTAATCACTTGAATTGGACGAGCCACTTTAATAAAACCTGTGCATCAGCTTTAAGAAACTAGGTTTTCTTCATTTTAAATTAAGATCAGCCCCTTCCCATGTTAAGCTGCTTGCATTCAATACCCTAATCAGACCTCAGCTGGAGTATGCTTGTGTAGTATGAGACCCTTACTTGAAGAAACACGTAACCAAACTAGAAATGGTACAGAGAAAAGCCGTCCGTTTCATATTCAATTCATATGGCCGATTAGATTCACTATCGTCTCTGATGAGTGCTAATAACATTTTGACGTTAGAAAACCGACGAATGATTTCCAGGCTGCGGTTTCTGTCTGTATCTGCTCAACAATCACCAACTTGGCATCAATCCACAATTGTTCATTCATCCACGTGTGAGTCGTCAAACTCAGCACTCCCACCGTCACAACCTGGAACCAATCTTTGCACGTACTAACAGATTTAAAAATTCTTTTTTTCCACGCACTGTCACCCATTGGAATGCTCTTCCAAGAGATGTTTTTTCCGCTGATAATGTAACAGTTTTTGAAGCAAGTGTACGAAAAACCCTGTGCTGATTTTTTTCCTTTATATATATTTTTTTGCTTTAATGGTTTCCGATTCATTTTTCCCTTTTCTACTTTATATCATGTGTTTGCACTGCACCCTGTTCCTTTTATATTTTGTGGTTGCTTCCCAATGGTGGCGCTGAATTGCATTTTTTGTGACTTGTATTGCCCTTCCTGCTTGGTCTTCAGTGACTGCAGTATGTTTTAAATAAAATAAATAAAAATAAACAAAATGCAAGCAAACAAAATGGTGCCCTCAACTCGATTTTCCCGCAGGTTCCCATTCCCATTTCACTCTCCCCATGACGACACTTAATGCGACCAATAAAAAAGACAGCCTATCTGAGCGCGTGGTGGAAGTTTACACTCCATGGTTGTCTGTTCTTTGTAACTCGTTCATGCCAAAGTTGGCAGCGCCGTTTGCATGGTTCAACAATCATGTGAACGCCCAGCTGACCCAGCGATGCTTCATCGTCAAGTCGACGGCGCAGAAAGAAAAACTGATCAGTGACGCTCCCTTATCGATCCGAACTCGAGCGCGAGATACTGCGACGTTGTGAGGGCCTCCGCAAGATATCAGGCGCATTTAGCATAGCGCGCACAGCTACTGCTTACCGCCTACAATCGCCCGTCGCTCCTAGCGCGCTGGTTGGTCTCGGCGAACAAGGTTCGCGCGCTGTTGACGGGAGCGTGGCGCCATCCGGCGCCGCCGCCCGGTGATCCTCCACAAGCTGACGATGCGCACTGTCCGCTAAATGAGAAACGACCGCATTCTTCCTTGTGACCGAAACGAACGCTTATATTGTGCAATGGCTCGATCGGATCGATTCCGCAAAGCCACTCTCAGGTACATAGAGAGGGCTAGGTCGTAGGATGTTTACAGAGAGGCGCAAAGTCCTTCGATGCAAAAAGTAGCCTGAGTCGCTGGTGGTGTATATTTGATTTACTCAATTGGTTCACTGCGCTTTTATCTAATGCAAACAAGTTTGTTTTGTTAATGTAATATAAAACAAAAAACTTGACAAACGTATCTCTAGTTATTAACACAAATTGCTGTATATTTACTCTTTGTCCAATCATCAAGCTCCCACTAAGTGATGTCATATACGCTGCTAAAAACCGCCACTGTATGGTGACACAGTCAGGGCCACGAATTTGCTTTTGCGAGCTAATTAAAATAATAAAAACCATATACGCGGTACGACCGATGCCAATAGCATCACTATAACTCATTCTATGCAACCAGCAGGCAAAACAATGGACTGAAAATGTATTCCGGGGCCCCTTTAAAAACGACCCAAGTGGTCAAAATTTCTGGAGCCCTTCACTACGGTGTATCTCATAGCCTGAGTCGTTTTGGGACTTTAAACCCCCTTAAACCTAAACCATCTTTCATTCTCTCCTTTATCCCTTCCGTTACAGCGCGGTTCAGATTTCCGCGATATCTGAGACATGCTGCGCCATTTCCTTTCCCTAAAAACCAAATTTCATTTACATTTTTGCCAATAACGGCACAGTGTATATATGATGAAAGGTCAGTTTGACATCACTCCATAATACATGCAAATCACTTGGTTCACGTGATATTATTGCAGTCAATCAGATTTCAGGAAGCGGCCATTACCTGTATGCAGCTGCTTTCTCCAAATTGGCAATTCGAGCACATGTGTTTTCATCCGTACGGCCTGTAGCTTCTTTTAACGCAACAGCGTTAAGGAGCTCGTGTGTCGCAGAAAAGCCGGTGTCGTCGGCCTCTTTGACCGTGAGCGAAAAATGGCGCATCTTATTGGACAGCTGAACCGCGCCGTAAGGGAAGACTTTTTCCTTCCCTTACGGCGCTAGAATTGTGAGACAGGCGTCCTTTCCTTTCCTTAAAACCAATTTTCATTTCAATTTCCTTCCCTTACGATCCTTTTCGGGTGTCTACCAAGATATGTGAGACACGCGTCCTTTCCTTAAATTGTCCAACGGGCAACGCGTCGCGCCTAACGCGCGTTGGCGTTCCGTGGGCTCCTTGGCAGCGCTGCAACACGCTGTCGCCTCTCACTCTTAAAGACGAAGCTTAAGCGTCCTCCAAATATTTGCTCATCACAATCACACATAATTACCAGCTGGGGACCAAGAATAGCGCTGCTAAATATCTATTTTCTACGTCTGGTCAATTTCACGTCGACCCGAAAAGAGCGTCTGTAACTGGCGGCGAGTGACGCACACGGTGACACTGACTGACACATCTGAGTGCCAATCAGAGAGGCAACATGGCACCGACAGGCGAATGTGAACATCGAGATTCGAGTAAATGGATACTTCTCTGAAATAGAGCTGGTGGGACCTGCATGTCGCCCGCCTGAACCTTAACACGCGCCCTGACCGTTGGCATTGAATACAGGGTTCGGAGAAGCAGCCTGGGGGCATATCCTGCAAGTGCATCAAAGCCATTCGGGAGAGAGAAGGCTTAGAAGCAAACTCACCGTGCAGGTAGTGGGGGACGGCTGACGGCTGCGACCGGCTGCGTGCATTTTTGCGCAGGCTCTTCTCGGAGCTTAAACACCTCTTCGCCTTTGCCGTGGAGGTGGTGGTGGTCGCCAGCAGCGTCTTGTCTTCTGTTGGTGCTGCGTGGCCCCGAGGCGACGAAACGCTTGGCGAGCTCGGCGTCCGGTGGCTGCCCAGATGGAAGTGCGGCACAGTTTGCGATGTTCCGGCAGCTTTCGCTCTCACAGCAGCGGTCAGCTCCTTGGCCAAGGTCGGTCTGCATCGTGAACTGGAGTACAGAACCGCTTTGATGGAGCTCAACAGCGTTCTGGTCGCGAGGGATGGTGTGGACGCACCTAGCTTCGCGGTGCCTTATGAAGGAAGGAAGGAAGGAAGGCCTCAGACGTTGCTGGCACATACCCGCTACGGGGGAGTGGCCAAGACACAGGTGGTTAATTACTGGATACAGGAAATTTTTGACGGGAAAAGCAGTGGAAATAGTATGTAGTCTGATAGATTGGAAGAGGGAAGGAAAAGGGTCCAGTTAACTTGGAGATCGAAGACGGGACAAGTGCTTAATGTGCATAATAGTACACAATGCCTGTAATGTTGCAATGTCTTACTTACTGAGATCGGGAAAAAGAAATTAGAATAGGAGTCGCTGCGTTTCTTTAAGAAAATTTTGCACAGCAGAGCGCACACTCCTGTCGCTTCGTCCAAGCAAAGAAGCGCCAATGGAAAGAACAACCGCGGAAGACACAGGCAAGCCCAGTTGATGAAATGGAATTTGCAAAAGACGCTTCCTCAAATGAGAAAAGCGGCGGCAGAACAGCAGGAAGTGATCCATTGTCTCAGGTTCGGCACAAAAAGGGCACAGTGGGGAAGCTGCCAGGCCAGATCTGTGAAGGTAGAAATTTAGAAGGGGAACCCGGCAACGCAAGCGCGTGAAAGAGACCTCTAGTCTGCGTGAGCGCCAGTCTTTGCTACTCCAAGGATGCAGAAGATGCTGATATTCGGGAGACGATGTAAGAGCCGAGGCAGCAAATTCCTGAAATATTGTGTAGCTGCGAAACCTCACCGCAGCTGTATATGCACACGATGGTAGGACAGCAACAATTGGGCCGCTGAGAGAGGCTCTTGCTAAGGAATCTGCAACCTCATTTAAGTGAAAGCCCATGTGACCTGGTACCCAAAGCAACCTTACCGAATTTAGATGCAGCGGAATCAGGAACTTGAAGAGGCGTAATGGCCGAGAGTCAGTGGGCGAGGATAAGGAAGAGCAAATGGGCAGAGAGTCTGTCATAACCACGACCTGGGAAACGGTAGATTCTGATTTTCGTAAGGCTAAGATTACTGCTAATAATTCAGCCAGAAAAATTGGAGTGAAGTCAGGAAGACGGAGAGAAAAAGACCAATCCAGTGAAGGTGAAAAAATTCCCACACCTGCCTTTTCGCGATCCTGCGAGGCATCGGTAGCAATAAGAACATGAGAGGGAAAGGACCTTAGGTGGTCCTGCAATAGACCCTGAAGAAGCGGGAAGGGCTGCAGCTTTGCATTCGATGGGAAAATGTCATCGAATTCAATCTGGACAGATGAGGAGTTGTTATATATTTGGCGGACATCAGTGAAATGAATATTTATGCGATCAAGGAGGGACTGCACGTAACATATCTGCGGGGTATGAAATCGAGACCAGCCAGCACTAAAAAAGGCGGAAGGTTGACTAAGAAATATTATACTGGAAGCGTGAAGAGGGGAGTCGCACAATTTTAAACATATTTGAACTGTTAAAAGGCGAAACCTAGCTGATAACGAAGGCATTCGCGCCTCAAGGTGCAGAACAGCATTGGCGACATATTTTGGAAGCCCCAGACAAAGGCGCAACGCGTCACGCTCCAAAAGCACAAGAGGGCGAAGTTTATAGGCAGGAGCTCCTGAGAATAAAACACACCCGAACTCCAAAGTTGGGCGGACGTACATTTTATAAATCATCAGAAGCGTATGCCTTCTCATGCCTGACCTAGCACTAGAAAGCCTGCGCAGGATGCCAATGGCCCGAACTCCTTTTGCAGAAACTTGCTCAATGTGTGGCCGCCAGGAGAGAGTAGAGTCGTATATTACACCGAGATACTTCACCGTCTGAACTTGAGGTATTATGTTATTTCTATAGACCAGGCAGATGTTTACAGGAACAGAAACTGGAAATACTAACAATGCGCATTTCTTCACATTAAGGGACAGATGAATTCTTCCTAGCCAGTTGTCAAGAACATTGAGGTAATTTTGCAGGGTTCGATAAAGAGTGTGAATGTCACCTGCTGATGCAAAAAATGCAATATCGTCGGCGTACACATAAGTTTTCACATTTTGAATGCATGGAATTGAGCTTAGAAAAATGTTAAAAAGAACAGGTGAGAGAACTGATCCTTGCGGAACACCTCTTGTCTGTGGAAATCTCCTTGAGGAAATACCATTTTGGCAGCAGTAAAATTCTCTATTTTCTAAAAAAACAGAAATCCAGGCTACAAAATAGCTTGGGAAGTTGAGTTCCTGTATTCTTAGTAATAGAGTCGAGTGCTCCACGCTGTCGTATGCTTTACTGACATCCAAGGTGACAAGCGCAGCAAACTGTTTTCTATTGCGAGCTAATTTAATACGACTCTCAAGGTCAGTATGAGCACACCAAATTGAACAACCCGGCCTGAAACCAATTTGACATGGATTCAATACAGCATTTTCTGAAATGAATGACATGACACGGCCGAGAAGGACCCTTTCCACCAATTTCACTAGGTTCGATGTTAACGAAATAGGGCGTATATTGTCTAAAGTTAAGCCCTTCCCTTGCTTTTTAAGCAATGGAACTATTTCAGCAAGACGCCACTCATGCGGTATCCAAGGACCTTTAATAGAATGGTTAATTAGAGCCAACAGGTCTGCAGGAGATTCATTGAACAAAATTTTGATCATAGATGAAGTGACCTTATCGGGGCCAGGAGCCGCTGGGGATAAGCGCAGAACAATTTGCGACAGCTCAGGCATAGAGACCTCAGTGAAATCACTTGAGGTGCATGTGAATATAGTAGGAGAAGGTAAAGCAGATGTAAAGCGAAGCTCTAGGCCACACGCAATATCTTCTAAGGCCTTTGCAATGTCAGCAGGGGACTGAACGAGGGATTCAATGTTGGCAGTCGGAGGAATCACCTTGTTGCGCCTCATGAAATTAAACAAGGCTCGTTTACTTCCCGATTGGGAAAAGAAATCATAATGATTTGTATTATACTCCTCCTTTGCAAGGGCGACAGTGTGCTTAAATGTTGCTGCAACATACTTATAATCCAGCCAATTTTTTGGGCATTGATTGATGAGAAGTTTCTTCCAAGCTGCTTTCCGTCGTCTATATGCACGCGTGCACTCAGAATTCCACCAATTGTTCGCGATTGCACCCTTTGTTCTCTTAACCAGAAATTCAGACTTTTGCCTTGCATGGTCCAGTACTGAACATATATGTGCAGCCTTGCTTTCGGCACTTATCTGAGCGCGAGTGTCTGAAGTGATTTGGAGGGCTGACTTTAGAGTGTCTTTAAAGCAACTGTAATTTATTAACGTGCGCTGATGTCGCTCAGGAAGAGTTAATTTACACGCAAGCTTGAAACTAATCGGTAGATGATCACTGTTTGTTGCACAGTCAACAGGCGCCCAAGACATAACGGAGACTCCTGGGGAGGAAAAAGTTAAATCCAAGGCAGAGCGGCATTGACTGCGAACAAACGTAGGCAATCCGGAATTGTTGCAGATCAAGTTGTTGCCAGAAGCCCAATCAAATAGCCTAGAACCAAAGCTGTCTGTTTTAAACCCCCAAGTCACATGGTGCGAATTGAAGTCGCCAAGTAATAGAACCTGAGATCGGCTACTAGACATGAGTGAGTCAAGGGGCCGAGTGTCACGCACACCAGACGGGAAATATGCATTAGCTACCGTAAAGGGCTGTTGACCTGGGACACTGAGGTCAACCGCAAAGATTTCACATTCACTGTCCGCATATTGAAAAGAAATGCATGCCCTGTGGCAAAACTTTTTAGATATGAGCAATAACAACCCTCCCCCTCGTGACGACCGGTCAAGCCGGAACGGATGGTAATCCTTGAGATGATAATTGAAATTTGGAGTTAGCCATGTTTCCTGTAAAGCAACTAAATCTGGTAGAAGCTGATTGCATAGGCAATTTAAATCTATTGAAGCTGAGAATATTGATCGACAATTCCACTGGAGTACACTTAAGAACCCTATCTTGGCGGAAGTGCCGATGCCCCGACTGCCTTTTCTAGAATACTGGTCTTAGCGTTTTGACTTGCGTTACTTTTCTTTGTCTTTGTCGGCTGCTACACCTCCGCAACGACAAGCAGCTCCGCGCCTATAGCTGCACGGCACAACAGTACACACAATAACGTTGAAAAGAACATGATAATAAACAAGGAGCGGTTCTCCGCTTACGTGTTGTGTGTCTCATGCATTTCAAGCACTTTAGTTTCTCACTATGATTTTCGTCGGTTATAGCAATTTACACCATCGGATGTAAGGACGGCACAGTTTCAGTGTACAATCATCGAGCTTTGCCCTGTCATGCCGCATGCTGAGGACACGAACCCGAGGCGCTGCAAAGGCAGGAGATCGAGCAGTGCTCTTTGGGTTCCTTGGCTGTAACTTCTGAGTTTTGCCTTCAGTGCCAGGACTTTTCTCTCTCTTCTCTCTCGCAGAAGTTGTCCCTAGTATCTGCTCCCATTTATTATGTGGCTGTCATCGTAAGGTGGTGTGAAAAAATGATTATCAGTAGCGTCATTTCTGTTGCCTCATGTGCAGCCGGGCGCAAAGCAGGATGGCATGTGTAACACTCACTTTAAGTCACCAAGTGCACAGATTTCACCACAAGGAGCGTTTCAGTCACTACGAGCACCTTGCACGCAAAAACTAGCCTGAAAATCTGACTAGCCTGTCGTAACTGCAACGAACTGATCTTCGGCGACTGCAGTCTGTGCACGTTAAAGATCCCCATGTGCTCGAAATTATTACGGAGCCGTCCACTACGGCACCTCTTTCTTCCTTCTCTTTCCATTTTTTCTCTCTTTCCTTACGGCGCAGTTGGGGCGTCCACCGATATGTGAGACAGTTACTGCGCCATTTCCTTTCCTCGAAATCCAATTTTCAATTTTAATTCCAATTACTAATCACACGCCCAACCTGTACACAATTCTTACTTGCGTAAATAAATTGTCTATATTACCTCTACCCTTATCCTCTCTTCCTGTTCCCCTCGCCACTTTCATTTCATTTCTCATTCTGCCTGCTATCCTTTAATTCCGCTGCCCCAGCTCAGGTGCTTGAGTATCGATGGCTGATGCCGGGGCTAGCAAAAACCTTATCCCACTATTTGATAAATATTTTAATAAACCACTACTACTACTAATTGCGAAGGCCTTCACTACGGCACCTTTTTCTTCCTTTCTTCTTTCAATAGCTGCTTTATACCTTCCCTTACGGCGTGTTTCGGGCGTCCAACGATAAATGTGAGATAATTACTGCGCCACTTCCTTTCCTAAAAAAAATTTGCTGGTGGGTTAGTTCAGGTTAACACTGGTCGAAAGCGAAAAGCTACATCTCCATGACTACGTTTGTAGCCGAGCGACCGGCGGTTTCCACGGCAGGCGCCGCATCGAACACACCTAGCGTTACGCTGAACGCATCACAGTGCAGTGGCGTTTTATAATAATAATTTATAATAATTGGTTTTTGGGAAAAGGAAATGGCGCAGTATCTGTCTCATATAACGGCGGACACGTGAACCGCGCCGTAAAGGTAGGGATAAGGGAGGGAGTGAATGAAGAAAGGTGCCATAGTGGAGGGCTCCGGAATAATTTCGACCACTTGGGGATCTTTAACGTGCACTGACATCGCAAAGCACATGGGTGCCTTAGCGTTCTGTCTCCATAAAAACGCAGCCGCTGTGGTCGGGTTCGAACCCGGGAACTCCGGATCAGTAGCCGAGCGCACTAACCCCTGAGCCACCGCGGCGGGTGGCGTTTTATGCAGGACCCATATTGATGCCTTGAGCATGCGATTCCAGCAGAGACTTTTCCGCTCCGCTCGGTCAAGGTGCGTGACGTCACGGAGGGAGTAGACAGCACAACTTATGGTGGCTGCCGATATAGGGCACCATGGCCGTCGACCACTGAGGTGACCGCCGCACCCGACGTGCCGCCGCAACAAGGCAACAGCGAAGAACTTGCGATAGCGCTCGGTTGCGTTGGAACGGAAGCGAATTATATAATTAGCGAAAAGGAAATGGCTGTGTATAATTTTGGAAAGGGCAGGATCTCGCCGGAAGCGGCCAAAGTGAAACTCTCTGTACTCCAACTGCGCTTGACGTGAGGAGGAGGAACGCGGCGTGACGTCATACCAAACGGCGGCGGCGAGCCCAGCGGTGTGACGTCATGCCAGATGACGCGGCGAGCGCTCGAAGCATAGTAACCGTCTGACATACCTCGGTGGACACGCGAACCGCGCCGTAAAGGAAGGGATAAAGGAGGGCGGGAAAGAAGAAAGAAAACTGAAAATGAAAAGTTTGATTTTGAGGAAAAGCGCGGCGGTGCGCAGCGGCGGAACTCCTGTGGCTCGGTGCTACTAGTGGCGCGTGCGGAGTAGCGACTACGGAGGGAGAGAGAGAGAAATATACGCAGCAAGGCGCGCGTGGGGATGTCATATGCCTCCCCGGAGCACCGCTGCGGCGAAATCGCAAATTCGCGGCCAGTAAAGCTTTCGCTCTAACAGTAGCCTAATTTGGACTCCCGTAGACGCGTCCGTTCCTTGCAACGACGCGGCGCACGACTTAGCCCGAGCTCTTAATTTCCGGGTAGCTGTGGAGCCGCCCGACTGCCGGAACATTGACGAGTGTGCGAAATTATACGGAGATTGTCTAAAATTTTAGGCTACAGAGAAGACTGGTGCCACAAGCGGATAAAAGTCAAAACAATAGGGAGGTAATCGCATGGCGGCGCCTCCAAGCTGGGAACTTCGTAAACCCGGTCTGGGCATATCATTTTCAGAAAGATGGGAGACAAAACATTTAGTGCAAGCACTGTGGGGAGAGAGCGACCTCGACCACATAATCTGGGATTGCGCTACCTACCGAGAGGCTAAAAAATATAAATTGTACACAAACCTGGGACGCCCTGCCGCGGACGAAGGTCCCAGCTCCACAGCAACAAGCCATCCGCCTAGCTGAAGAAGCCACGAGGAGTCAAGACCTCTTTGCCTGCTTTTAATCGCGGAGGTCCCAGCCCCCGTCCTCCACCTTGTTTACCTGGTACGGGGAGTAGGGGGCCTACTTATCTGGTGGAAAATAAAGTTGGTATCATCATCTTCAGGCAGCACACCTGAGATGTCTCTTTTCATCCTCTCCGCAACGCAGTGACGGAGCGCACATCTGCCGCTCTCCATGGCGGGTTTCGCATCGATCACACCTAAGCCTTTCACAAGTGTACCTCTTTCTTCTTTCAGTCGCTCCTTTATCCCTTCTCTTACGGCACGCTTCGGGTATACACCGACCCTGCATATGACCTATCATCTGCGTCGTAGGGACGAAGAGGCACTTAAGAGCATCATTATATCAGCATACAAGGCGGCGCTTGGCCTGCCGGCATACACAAACTCCGATCGACTGCTGCCGCTGGGAATTTTTAACACGCTCGGTGGGATAATCGAAGCCCATAAGATGGCACAAGTGACCCGCTGGTCGCGCACGGTTGCGGGACGCGTAATTCACGACTAACTCCACATCCAGTCCCGTTGAGGAGGTATGTGTAACATCACACTTATCGGTCGACACTACTACTAGACTAGTAGTTGAACCATGCAGTAGCCAAGAAAACATCGTACTCACCTTTTCTCTTCCAGTTCTTCTCTCCTTCGGTTCGAGCACCAAGCGATTCTTGTTAACTAGTGTTTACGGCTACATTCATGATTACATTATTGTAACTTGTCGGTTACCTTGTTAACTGTACTAAAAATATGTCGCATGTATAAAAATTGCATTTTATTGTATTCCTGGCACTTTGGTTAACTTGGTTGAAATTTTCGTCAACTAAAATAATTATATTTTCTAGTGTTTGTCATTCCACTATCCAACTTCGCCGCATCACGTCTTCTTCGACCCGCGCAAATATTTCCCTTGCATTCATTACCGTACCTTGGCTATTCCCCCGCGTGTGTAAATGCCGTGTTTACTGAAGTGAAGGAGAAGATAAGAGTTGGGGGCAGGACAACAAAATTTCTTTTTTGAACAAACTTTGTTCAAAATTTCTTGCTAGAGTCTCATTGACTGCCTTGCTAAATGTTATATTTTCTTTTCTATGCATTACTACATTTTGACTTGATTATTATTTTTTTAATCCATCTCGTATATTTAATGAAAACTCTTACACATTTCTGTCCATGCCGATCTTAAGGCACAATCCACCGGTGTTGTTTTGCCGCGTGCTTTGTGTCTGCCTTTACTGAGTGCAGATGAATAGCAACCTCTGCGTACCGGTTCTTGGCCGATCCCCCAGTGTGGGTATGAGCCGTGTTTTGAAAGGTTAGCAACAACAACAGGAAGAGAAGAAATAATCTATCGTTCCGTGTTCCACGCATAGCGGGCACAATGGGGAGACCACCAAACCAGGCCTACGTAGGTAGAAATTTAAATGAGGTAAGCGACAACTTAGACTCATGAAAAAAACCCCACGCTTGCCCTATCGCCACTCTTTATTGCGCCACGTGAAGAGAAGCTGCTGGTAGTTCGGGGAGGAAGGAAGCCCTGAGGATGCAGATTCTTTCAATAGCAGACACCTGCGGAACTTGGCCGCTGTAATATATGCGCAGGGCGGAAGCAGAGTCATGACTGGGCCTTGAAGAGATGCCTTCGCCAGGGTCTCAGCAACTTCATTTAAATGAATTGCCCGGAGCCCAGGCACCCAAACCAACCGTAATGAGCACGTGTGAGGTTGTACCGAAATTTTCAGTAAGCGGAGTGCCTGTACTCCGCTTACTGAAAATTTCGGACTCTGCAGATGCGGTTAGAGAGAAACAGAGGGATAATAAATGCGTCATAATTATGGGAGAGGAAAAACAGCTTTTTATTTTGCGCAAATTTAAGCCTGAATAACTGAAGAAAATTCTTCCAAATGAATGGATGTGAAGTCGGGAAGACGGAGTGAGAACACCCTTTACGTCAGCTAGGTGTAAGTTTGTCTTCTACGGTTGTTCTGTCTCTTAGTACTTCTACCCTTGGACACAGTAGCAGGAATGTCCCCTTCGCTGTTCAAAGTTTCCTTTTAGATACAAAACGGCTTCCATCCTAAAATCTTTCTAAATTCCATCTTCTGGCTACTCATGTTCAAAATTCACCTGTAATCAAAACATCCTAAACAGTGCCCGTTTAGCCTCGTTCCTAAATTAGTCACCAGTCTGACGCTTTCCTATTTTTTATTTAAACACTGAATCATCAGTTTTAAAACCATAAAACGTTTCTGAGCGTCTGTTAGTAGTAGCCACATGTGTCCTGGTCAATCTCTCGCAGTGGGCACGCACTATTAACTCCTTGAGGACAGCTACAACAGCAACAAAATAGGAAGGAAAGATTTTCATTTACGCGGCCCTGTAATAACAAGGCGCTTATGCTCGTTGGCTTTTTTTCTTTTAATAGAGGACAACGTAGATCATGTACAGCCATCCGCCTCCGGTACATTCCCCAAGATTCACATTCCGCGGTCTCTGCCTTTGAGTCCTTCGTTCATCTCTTCCCTAACAGCAGAGGTGAAGTGCGCAACGAGACTGAGACATGTACTGCTCCTTTTCTTTCCTTACAGCCAATTAAATTCACATCGTCGCTGGCGGCTCTATTATAAATAAGGCGGCGGCTACAACTCAGGCGTGCGGATGTCGCCCCGTCGAGCAAGTGAAAAAAAATTTGAAATTTGCTTTTAGGAAAGCAAATGGCACAGTAAGTCTCTCACTTCATGGGCGACACCTGAACTTCGATGTCAGGGAAGTCAGGAAGTTGGGAGTGAAATAAGAAAGAGGTGCCACAGTGGGCGGCTCCGGATTTTTTTCGAGCACTTGGGGCTCTTTAACGTGCCTCTTTTGCGTTCACCGAAACGCGGCCGCCGTCGCTGCAGCATGTTTTCTTGAGAACCATGTCAAGCCTTTTTTGCTTATTCGACGAAGTCCGCGAGGCCCGAGGGAATGGCCATATGCACACCATAGTAACGTGATCACTTTTCGAGGTTTTTCAGTGCGTCTTTTTTTACGCCGTGCCCCACCCAACCCACAACAAATGCATGGTCGTTTACCGCAGGAGGCGGATTTAGCGTTGCTTGATGGCGGAACGAATCACTAGCCCGTCGATGCGACGGTTTGGTCTAAGACCCTTCTCCAAAAGCCGAGCACCATGCCAGGGGAAATCTTGTACCCATTACAAAGCCGGTGGGTGCCCAGCGGCACAAGGGATCGACCCCAGCGCCTCCTGAATGCAAGGCGGATGCTCTACAAGAAGTCTATCGCTTCGGATAGCGCGTGGTACGGGACTGGTGGCGTAAGGGCTCCGATCAACAGCTCACGGAGTAGAAATCGCAAAAGCCATGAAGTACTCCGATCCCTCGTCACTACGTGAGCATGCATGACGCTTTGCGGCCTTCAATTTCCCTTCCAAGCATTCAACAGGCCCGCAATTCTATCAGCATTTATGCTATGATTTTGTGTTGAATATCGTCTTTATTGGCGTTGCGTCGTATAATGAACCTCAGCCAAATGAACCTGCTATACACTCTTTGTTTTCCAAGATTGCGCCGCAGTTGAGCCATTCTTTCCTTTTCACTGCACCTGAGAAGAATGCGGAGGTATGGTCATACAATGTTCGAACAGTTAGCACATGTCCGCATTGTAACGCAATATCTGGAATTTGACCACTCTAACGGCATTGCACCAGCAGCGCCAGTGAGCTTCGCTAGCTACCAATGAAGATGCACACTTTGTATTCCATGACACTGTGAATGTTGACATGTTTCATCCTTCATAGTCTGCTAAACACTTCACAAAATTAGTGGCAATGTTCCATCCGGGAAGACGGGCTTTGCATGAAGAAACCAGAGTAGGGACTACAGGATAAGCGCTGGGACAATGGCGCAGCTGGAACAGCTACTGGTGAAAGTTAGAGCTGACGAAGGGCGATTTCTAAAGCATGTGTCCAAAATTTTAAAGTAGATGCGAAAAAAAGAACAGCTCAGTTGCGACAAAACTTGGCTCTTGCAGTGAATGAGTGCAGAAACTTGTTGGGATGTGATAGTAGTTTACCTAGAGTTGTAAACCATTGATGCTACGTCAAGTTGCAACTGTTGCCGCGCTGTAACTTTTGCGCTGAATTGTTTGGCAAGGTATGGAACGAACAAATAAGTGATAACTGAGGTTTTAATCCAGAACTCTCCGTCAAACCTTTCCATCGAACTGCATGGATACCTTCCGTAAATATGCGACGGCTAATAATGGAGACACTGTGCCACCCTGCGTGACACCGCTCCTGATTCTAATTTTATGACGTTTCGTATGCAGGGCGATGATCACACTGTGGAGTACCCACCGACATTTGCTAGCTCCTATAAAAATGCCTTTTTCTCGTTATGATTACGTCATGCACGCCTGACCACTGACGTAGCCGCTGCATAAATACCTTTAGCACGTGGCTGTGATGGCGGCAACCTGAACAGCATAACTCAAAGGCTGCTTTTTGCTGCCACACTGTAGGTTTTTATGCATTCTTGGTGCAATTGTAAATCCTCTGAGCGTGTGAAAAGGGTTTAGCCTTATTGGCTGCCAAATGTGTCTTCTGTTTTTCTCTTTTTTCGCCTCTAGATGTATGCTGGATTGTGCTGCGACTTCGCATTTGTACGTATATACGTATTTGTTTAGTTTATACCATCGTTGGTTAAGAAGATTTCACCTTTCTATTTGACCGCAAGAGCCTTCATCATGTGTAACGTAAACAGTTTGTTCTAATGCCTGCATTTAGTTTCACTGGATATGTTTTGCATGTATCCCAACTACAACGGATGCTTGGGGGATTTCGTAGGTCATTTTAAAACAGAACAGCGCGCACTTTGACAAGGACTACGAGGAAGACACGACACAGACGAGCGCTGACTTTCAACTGATGTTTATTGCTTGGAACGAGGCATATATACAGTTCCAACAAAAAGAAGAAAACACAACCATTCATAGATTCAAGTCATCTAAACATGCTGCGGCTGAACAACGACGATAACTAAAATCGTAATTTCCCCCTCGCTAAAAATGCCGGTTCTTTGGAACCAATCGATAAAGAGGGGCTGCTGAAGCAGGCGTCTTTTGACCAGGCGATGTGCGCTGCTTCAATTATTTCACGTGTTAGTTGGTTACTGTGCTTGCTTAAAAGGTGTGTTCGAGTGAAGTCGGGGTGGCAAGTTCTCTTCTTTTTGTTGCAGCTGTATATATGCCTCGTTTCAAGCAATAAACAACAGTTGAAAGTCAGCGCTCGTCTGTGTCGTGTCTTCCTCGTAGTCTTTGTCAAAGTGCGCGCTGTTCTGTTTTAAAATATCCCAACTAGCTTTTAGCCAGGGATCCAGATGTTGTTTCAGATATGCTTTGTATAATTGTTCTGAAGTAAACTTCAATCCAGTTTTACCATGCCTAGTGAACTTGAAAAGTTGCATGAACAACTGTGAAAGGAATTAAGGAAAGAGATTGCGGACAGTGCGATGCAGCGCATTTGAATGTGATCTGAGGAAGCTGCTCCGAGAAGTTTCACGAAGTACAGACTGCTGTAGCAAAGACTATGGTGACATGGTCATCGAACGTGCTGCCGAAAATGAGGAAATCAAATAATTAAAGGTGGATTACATCGCGTTGCCTTTTCACCTAGATGCACTACGTTCCTGGCCTCTGATTATGAACTAAAGCTGCATGGCTTCAAGCAGTATTCTAGAAACCGAATCCTAGAAAAAACTCGCCTGTTAGATTTGTGGACGGAAAATCTTAGGAATATTATTTAGAAGACTGAAGAGGCTAATAATTTGAACGTAACGCCTAAAGGCATTGAAGTGTGGCCTCTGTCCCCACTAAAAATTCCGAATGCAAACGCATAGCCGTACAGTTTATGAAATTATCAAAACAAGACGCTTTGCTTGAAAAAGCCAGAAAATAAAGAATACCAACAAGGGACCTGGGTAGCCTTGAAACACATTTTGTGTATATAAACGAACACTGGCGTTCATCACTGACGAAGCTGGCGGACATGACAATGTCTCGAAATGAACACAAGCAGTAGATTATTTATGTTCTGTGAGGGTGTAACGTCCCAAGGCGACTCTGGCTGTCAGGAACGCCATAGTGAAGGGCTCCGGAAATTTCGACCACCTGGGGTCCTTTAACGTGCACAGACAGCGCACAGTACACGGACCTCTAGAATTACGCCTTCATCGAAGTTCGAGCGCCGCAGCCGGAATCCAACCCTTGTATTTGAAGTCAACAGCCTAGCACCGTAGCGACTGAGCCACCGCGGTGACAGAAGCAGTCCAAGTTTGCCTGGAGAAGTAATGGCCTCATCAAAAAGGATGAAACTTCATCAAGGGCCCAGATCACTGCCATCATTGACCTTAGAAAGATTATATGCGCACCATGGGTTTAGTGATAAACCCCTCGAGATTACTGATTAGTGATTAGGCAAGCGCAGCAGAGGGCGGCAGTAGGTGCGTGGATACGATGGCCGCAGCTGGCAAAGATGAGGGTTGATTGAAGAGACATGGGGCAGGCATTTGCCCTGCAGTGGGCGTAGTCAGCCTGACGATGATGATTATTAGTCATGGCTTCCCTGCTTGCGCCTGCTGATGTCGATAGGATGTTTGCAAAAAACGTCATTCATTTATCCCTTTGCTAGGGGTGTGAAAAGAGCACTTTTTACAAACTCAATCCAATACGAATCGTGTAGCTTTGTTGCCCAATCGAAAACGAATTGGTTAGATAAAAAACAGAGTCCAATTTGAATCCAATAGTGAGAGAACCAAATTAAATACGAGTCGAATATTCGATCAGCAGTCGTGCGCAACAGCGAAGCGCTGCTGTCGAAGTTAATGCTGTGTCTGTTAAAATGCGAAACATGATCTCCATTAGGGGGCCGAAACACGAAGTCTTTGTAGTAAGGTTATAATTATCAAGTTATGCGCATAGGAAAAGTACCTTTGTCTCTCGATAACGGAAGAGAATCAACTATCTTCACATCTCGGTACTTGAGACGGGCGAGAGCTAACGTATGAGGCATGGCCTTCGAGGTCAGGCTAGAAGGCCAGGTTTGCTGAACCTGCCTGGGCTCTGCTGCGTCGTCCAATGTGAGACGCCATGTATGAGGATTATGAAAACCGCCATGCGAATGGACCGCACCGTGCCGCTGAACCTTCTATCCAGAAAATACCCATCGCGCATCATGGTATGGGACATGTAGGGTCCTTGTTTTTGAAATAGCACAGATAGAATGTAAGGGCAGGCGTATTTCAAACATCGCGCCAATTAATCTAAAAGTACGCGAAAAATTGAGTACGTATACCATTCGTTTCGAATACATTTAAGCATATATTTGATTTGATGAAAACCGAATAGGGCGGTACTAGATTTTGTATTCGAAATTTCTGAATATTCGCACGTCCTTACAATTCGCACGTCCCTACAATCTCAGAGAATGCTTTCTTCTTGATTTAGACACTTGATGGTTATGACGATATTAATGCTGTGAAAATGTGTAAGGTTGAATGCATGTTTTTGTTTTGCTGTCGTTAACATGTTGATAGGCGTAAGATATAGTGGTGCTGCAGCGCTGCGCAATTTTAGGTCCAGTTCTGATTGATGCTGCGGTAGGTGGCTGGGACCGTACACCCAGGTTTTTTTATCCGCATTTTTCACATCTTTGATCTTAACTAAACCTCGCTGATTCATTTATTGATTCTCTTTGAACAAACATAAAAATTGTCTGATAACCACGTAGAATTTTAAGCATAACATGATGGGGAAAAAAGGCGAACATGAAGCAGATTTAATCACAAGGATTATAAAAAAGTTTTCCTTATACTAAAAAAAAGATACGATGTGATGCGACCAGTCTGCGTTAGAAGTATATGTTCTACTTACATTTCGCTTTTACACTTATCTCCTCCCAGTTCGCCACGCGCGCACGCGCGCGCACACGCACGCACACGCACCCACACGCACGCACACGCGCGCACACGCGCACCCGCACACACTCGCCCGCCGCGCTGGCTTCGTGGATACGGCGCTCGGCTTCTGGCCCGAAGACGCGGGTTCGATGATGGCCTCGGCGGTCGAATTTCGATGGAGGCGGAATTCTAGAGGTCTGTGTGCTGTGTGATGTCAGTGCACGTTAAAGAACTCCAGGTGGTCGAAATTTCCGGCGTCCTTCTCTACGGCGTCTCTCATGGCCTGGGTCGCTTTGGGACGTTAAACCTCCATAAACCAAACCAAACCAAACTACACACACGCACACACACACATGCAGAGACAGATACACACGCGAACACACATATGCACACACACGTACACACATGGCCCAAGGCTCTTGCTTGTGAGGCCTGCTGTACAGCCTGCGTCACCTTTGTGTAGAGTGCTCGAGCAGTGCATAACTGGCAACAAAGATGAAATTACATAGCAGCCCCTAATTTCTGGGAAAAGTGCTGAAGTCTACCTTGTTCGCGTGTCTATCTGGCACTACTTCTGCGCAAATCTTTAGCTTGGAGCCTTGCGGCTGCGACAAGATATGGATTTGTTTGTAGGTGTTGCAGACGGCGACAGCCTGTCTGGATAAGCAAAGTCGACCGCAAGTCTCGCCTGCTGGAAGCAAACACTATTCTTCGGGGTCGCTCCGAGCCACGCGATAGTGATCGTTCCCACGCTTCCCGTTAAGCGGCACACGGAGCGTCGCCCGGCTGGATTCTGGGAATCCGAAGGAGCGGAGTCCTGATAGTGGTTGCTGCAGCGATCGAACGGTATTACCTTCCCTAATCGTCGTTGTTGTTGTTGAAACATTTATTGAGAGAATAAAAGAAAATCATAAAATAAAAGGTTGCTGAACGGGCGGTGTCCTCATTTCAGGATCCCAGTGGCTGCCGCTGTTGCCCGGGCTTGCTTGAACAGCTGACGCTGAATGAGAAGGTCCGAGCTGAGCAGAGTGGCCTCCCACTTCTCCTTCGTTCTAGGGAGCTTTAGTTCCAGTGGTTTTGGTCCGACGCACCCACTTGTTATGCGGTATGTTGTGGGACGTTCTTCGCACCACGGGCAGGAGCCTCCGTAACGGTCCGGGAAAAGAAAGTGGTAGTTATATGGATTGGGAAACATGATGTCGGTCTGGAGTTGTCTCCATTCGCGCGCCTCCTCAGCATTGAGCCTTTTATGCGGTGGGGGTATTGCTGGCAAAGCGTTCTAAAGTATTGGAGCCGTGCACTGTAGGCAGTGGGGAGGATATCAAGGGTGGTGTCCTGGTCGGGGGTGTCTGTCACTCGATTGGTGTGCCCTCGAGCGAACAGGTACGCAACCTCGTTCCCTCGAGCCCGGATTGCCCCGGAGCCCATGTGATTTCGTGTTGGAGTTCGGAACGCTGTACAGGGGAGGCTGTTGAAAATCTGGCTAACTTTTTGGGGATACTTCCTGCGAGAAAAAGTCGACATGCCGCCTGGGAGTCCGACACAATGTGTACTTCTTTGCCGTGGGCACCTTCGTACTGGACGGCGAGCACTATCGCGGCCGTTTCAACTTCGGTGACTGTGCAGTGCCTCAGGGAAACGCTGGACACTTCTTGGAATGTCGAGTCCACCGCCACTGCCGTGGCGCGCGTTGCGTCTCTGTGTGGGGCGGCGTCTACGTATAGTCTTGGAGATGCGGCCGACGGTGCGCGTTAGGTAGTCGATCCGAGCGTTGCGTCGGCCCTCGTTGTGCGATTGTGACATGTTCTTGACCAGTGAATTGACATTGCGGTATTTAGGTGAATGATTATCCGCCGACTCGATGACTTGGAGATCGACCGGGAATCTGATTCTACTCAGTAACTGCCTGTCAGTTTCCATGCGAAGAAGTCGCTCTCGCTATGCGAGGAGGAGAGAGCCTCTAATTTCGTCGAAGGTGTTGTGAAGTCCCAGTGCTTCGAGTGTGGCATTAGCCGTACACGGGAGTAGTCCGAGGGCGTGTTTTTATGACGTGCGAATCAACGCGTCCGCCTTCTTGTAGTCTAGCCTGACAATAGTGTGATCTCGGATACATTAAGATATGCGTCTGAGGACAAGCGCCTACACCTGTCTTATTGCGTCTTCTCTCATGCCCTTTCTGTTCCTGGCCACCCGGCGTATCATTCGGGCGATTTGCTGGGTGGCGTGGGACAGGAGCTTGAAGGTGCGTGTGGCTTTGCGGTCGTTTGTATCCCGAGATCAAGTATGCGGACTAGAGGGGTTTCCTCTGCCTGGGTTCATGCAGAAGGACGTTGATCGGGCTGTCTTGGGATTTGTAGGAAAACCTCTTGACTCTGATTATTTCTTATTTCTCAGGGAGACATCGCAGGCCGCGGCATATCGCTTCTCTTTCGACGCATGTCGCCGCCACTTGTAGCGCTTGTTCCTTGGCCGCCAAAGAACCTTTGGTGGTCCTGATGGTGATATCGACCGCGTACCGAGTGAGTCCGAGGTCGGGAACTTCTTGCACGTCCGTTTCCACTCCAATCATGGCGATGTTAAATAGGAGCGGGCAGATAATAGATCCCTGGGGCGTGCCCTTGTTGGACATGCTCTTGATGTTGGAGCGTGTTTCGCCTATGCTAATCGTGGCCGTGCGGTTCGAGAGGAAATTCTTGACGTATTGGAATAGCCATTCAACACAGTTGAGGTTATTCAGTTCATTCAGAATGGCGTCATGCGAGACGTTGTCGAAAGCTCCCATGAGATCGAGAGCCATGCTGACGTGCTCACATTCTCATGGGATGCCGACAACGACCTCGTTATGCAGAAGGAGAAAGGCGTCTTGCATAGAGAGACCCGCCCGGAATCCCAGCATCGATGGGTGGAAAAGGTTGTTTTCATTGAAGTAGTTGTGGAGTCTTGTTTGCACTATTCGTTCGTGCAACTTGCCGAGGCACGATGTAAGCGAGATGTGTCGGAGGGCTTCAATTGTAGGTTGTTTCCCGGGTTTGGGGATTAAGATCAGCTCCGAATGTTTCCATTCATCCGGGATGACGTTCTTCTCCTAGAGCGAATCATTGATGGATTCTGTCAGGTCTCGAGTTTGAGCGTTGCTGAGGTTCCGGATCATTGTGTTGTTGATGCGGCCGGTGCCCGCCGCGGTATTCCGGATGCACGAACGGGCCGCAGCGTAGACTTCAGCCGTAGTGATGGCAGCGAAGATGCTCGAATTGGATTTTCTAGGTACTCGACCGTGCTCGGCGGTGTCGGCGTTATGCCGACGTATATGTTTTCCAGGGCTCGGAGCAGCGCTGCATCGTCTCCCGGGAACAGATGAGCGATGTGCTTTAGCGTACGAGTTTATTCAGTCTTGGATTTCGTGGCAACATCTATTAGGTTCCACAGAATCGTCCAAGTACGCGATGTTCCCAGTGTGCCTCTCAGTGACTCACAGCACTGTTGATAATTCCTTTGAGAAAGCTGTAGGGCATACGTTTGGGCCTCACTGTGAGAGTTGCGATACATTTCTTTAGGGGACGATTCAGGCGTTGACGCTTCCACCGTCGCACTAGTATGGTTCGTTGCTGCCAGAGCTTGAGAAGGTATCGATCGATTTCGGGCGATTCCTGCGTGCGCTGTACTTTCTCGGTGGCGGAAGCATGCGCCTGTCTTATGGCGTCGCACCAATCCTACAGAGATGCGGTGGCACCCTCTGAAAGTTCTGACTGTCTGAATTTAGTCCAGTTGGTCATCCGTGCCGGGACAAAATTTCTGCGAATTTTCGTCGATGTGATCGAGTTGCCGAGGATGCAGTGATCACTTCCTAGAGTTTCTCCGAAATAAGTCACGTAACATGGGTGACAATTTTGACAAGAGTCACGACCGGACAAGTGTCTCTCGTGACACTGTTTCCCTCTCTCTTCGGATAGGCCGGATTGATGAGGACTTCGACGTCGAGAGTTGTTATCGCCCTAGCCACTGAGGCTGCTCTTGCCGAGTTGATGTGATATCCCCAGTCTCTGTGCAGGGCGTTAAAATCGCCGACTACGACAGGTTGTTTGTTTTGCGCCTTTTCTGCTGCCGCCGTTAAGAAGTCTGTGAAGTCGGCATTCGCTGGGGTCGGTGCTTTGTACACATTTACGACGAATGTGCTTTTTCGGCCACGCTTATTAGGCACTGTTTCGACCGCTAAGTGCTCTACATCCGGCACAGCTAACGTGTCCTCGACAACGGTCACATCCTTTGCAACCAGTGTTGGAAACGTCGGCATGAGGGGATGAACGACCGTGTAATATCCCGGCACGGAGAGGGCTCTGTCGGCCTTGACCTCTTGCAGGCATATCAAATTGAGTCTGTGAGGAGCTTTAGCATTGAATTCCTTCAGGAAACCAAACTTTCGTCAGAACCCCCTGCAGGTCTATTGCCAAATTTCGACGTGTTTGGTGGGTGGCTGGCTAGGGTGTGGTGCCATATTGGTGGGCCAGCGGGGCAACGAAAACGCCCGCCTCACTGCTGGTCGATACGGCACGACCCCTTTTTCGGGTGGGGCCCTAGTCACTCGATTCGGAGCGCTTTCGCTGCATAGACCAGAGGGACTGCATATCCGCCGCGTTTTGTGTTTGTATCCTGATAATGTGTTCAACCTGCGCTTCTATACGAGCAAGGCGCTGTTCGATTTTGGTGTCTAGGAGTTGCGTGAGTTGGGAGGTTATCTCGGTTTGGATTGTTTGGTCAAGACGCTCCGCAAATTGGGAGAGCTGCTCCTGTGTGACGTACGTCGGGTTAGGGGCAGGGAATTCTTGTTGCGCGAGCAGGCGATCTAACTTGGCGTTGATATCCGCTATAAGCTTTTCTTGTGTTACTAGGGGGGTTTTCTGGGCCGCAATTTGGGCCTGTAGTTTAGCAGTTCGGGAGCCAGTGAACGGAGAAGGAAGGGAGGCCGTAACCTTTCCTGCCCAGCTCACCTGTTTCGTCGCCGGCGGCTGCTTGTTTTTTCTTGCCGCCGGTTTCGGTGGGGTCACGGGCGGCACCGGGGTCCTGGTCTTTGATCGGGAACGGCTCCCAGACTGGCTCGGCCGCCTGCTGCCGTGGCTGGTCATGCTCTCGTCATCTGAGGAGAACCAGCGGCCTCTGTGGACTCCCGGCATCCCGTCTTCGCTGGACTTCCGGCCCTGGCCTGGGGTGACTGTGTTGGCGGAGACGGGAGGTTGGCGCACAGCTGTCAGGCGTCGCGGGCGTTCTCTCGCGCCGGTTTCGTGCTGGTCCCCGCAGAGTCCGCACTTGGGTTGGCATTTCTGGGTCGCAGGTGGGTCGCTGGCTCCACAGAAACGCCACACCTTGACTTAGGGGTTGGGGCGTACATCGGGTCGGTGTACCGGTTGCATGCACGTCGAGCAGAACTGCCGCGCCGGACGATACGGATGGCTCAGAAGCTCCGCTTTTCCTTGGTAGACCGTTCGAAGCAGACATGGTCCACTGAAATCAAGAAGGGCAGTTGTGGAGGAGCCGAGAATCCGGGCTCTTAGGATTTCGATTCTTGTGTCTCTCACCCACAGAGATGTCATATGCGATTCTTGGGTTTCGGTGGACCGGAGTCCGTGGATGACTCCTCTGAGTGTGCTTGTGGGGAGCGGTGTATAGGCCCGTACCGGGTGGAGTTTGCCATCCAACTTCAGCCCTTTGAGGTTACTGAACTCTGCCGCCGAGATTTGGCACGGCGTGCTGATGATGAGGATAATAAAGCTTGGCTGCGGGCGTACATGTAGCTTCCCTGGATCAGTTGTGGGTTTTGACATGAAAAAACCACGGCTTCTGAGAGAACGGGTGTCGATATTTTACGTAGGGAGAGACCTGCGGTCGGGCGAACCACTATCTTGATGTCATCTTTGGGCAGAGGCGGCAGATGAGGTCGACCCAGGCGGCGCCTTCGATCGTTGTGAGGAGTGCCTTGATGAGCACTCACGTTGGATTCCGTGTCCATGCTGGTGGTTTTAGCTAATATTTTAGCTGGCCTCCGGAGCTTCTTCGCCCGGCTTCTTTTAACCGCCAACTCCCATCCTGGCCTTTTGCCTGGTAGGGGAGGGTGCTCGTAAACGCCGGACGTTGAAGTGAGGCGGGTAGATTCTTGGGAAAAGTCCTCGTCTTGCGAGTCCATATCGGATTGTTGCTCGAAGATGTGGAAATCCTGGGGTGGTTGGTCCCAGGTCCGTACAAGTCGATGTGTTCGTGGACGGACCGGCCATAGGGGGCTGTCTGGCGTTAGGAATAGCGGAAGTCAGACGCGGCTCCGGCAGTGCGGAGCCGCGTGGCGTGGGCCGCGAAGTTACGAAAGGTCACCGGCGGCAGGAAGCGCGACTGGTTTCGTCAGGGCAGGCAACTCGCAGCTTGTCGGAATCGGGCGGGTAGCCCATTCCGCATACAGTCTGTTCCGATCAGCTGCCGCTGGGCGAGTGTCCCAATGGTCGTGACTAATTTTGGGGAAAGAAAGGGGCCTCGTTTCTTGTGTAACGTGGCGTGCCGAATACAGCGGCGGGCTAGCGGTGATCGTCCGAAATCTTCTCAGGCATCGCAAAGGACGAATCAACCCGTTTCGGCTTCTCGACCCGACCTGGCTACTAGCCTGGCGAGGCGGCTGTCATATACAGAACTGGTGTCAGCAGCGGGAACTTTCGGATGGCCAGATAACATCACCCTCCGCAATCGACGTGGACCCGACGGCATTCTCCTCTCTCCCAGGTTCAACATGTGACGGGGGCTTGTCCCTATGTGCGGTGGTGTGAGTTTGTGCGCGAGAATGAAAGTTTCAGGCCACTCCCATCCCAGCGAGGGCGTCCTCAACCTGGGGAATCTAGGGACGGAGGACGGGATAAAACTCGACAGCGAGTGCAGTGAAGATCATCCTCCATTAAGATCATCCTCCTTTAAGATCTTCCATCCGGAGAGATACCCACTTTTGATTCTCATGCTTGTGTAAATGTAAATAAACCCTACTGCAAAGTTTCCTTCCTCAAAGGAGTCCGACAACGTCCTTCGAAGACGGGACCTGTGGGGCTGAACGAGTCAACCTACTCAACGGCCCCTCAATCGCCAACTCTGGTGGCACCGGTGGTTCTGAAACGCAATCCCCAACACTGGTGGCCTGCGATGGGCTTGGACTCCCATCTACAACACAGGGAAGTAAACCGCCCGAGCACTCCGTATAAGGGTGACGCGGACTGTATGACTCGTTATGTATCCTCAGCGACTGTAACCTCTCGAAAGAGGAATGGACTAGCGTCCTCAATCATCCCAAGTTTTGGATATCTAGATATGCTAGGGAGCCCCGTTAAACAGCTTAGAAGCAAACGCTTTGGACTGCATACTTTTGACAGGGGTACGTGCCGCGCTAATAAACACTCTTCTCTGAACAGTAACGTTTCTTCACGACACGAAAAAAAAGCATATCGCTCAAATTTTTCTCGTTTCTCGCACTGGCAGCAATTCAGTGAAGCGGCACAAACGTCGCCTTGGCACAAAGGCACGTTTAACGCGTAAGGTCCATGCGTGGGGTTTAAAAATGTTTCTCAGGCTGCTTGAATATGCATCCGCTGAACTGGCTTTCAAAAACTGCTGTCAAGAAAGGCTATGGATGAGACTGCATGTATATGGTGTTGGATGGTAAAAATACAAATACAAATACCTTTATTTCAACATCAGGGATGTTAGGGGAGCACCAAAAAGCCTATGACTAGCTTGACAGAGGGGTGCAACCCTCTGCACAAAACTGGCAGCAACAGAACACGGACAGAACAATAAAAAAAGACTACAGTGCATAGGTAAACATCATAAGTGAAGTCGGCAGAATTAACACGAAACGCTCAGGAACACTGAATAATGCACAAAGAAAAATAACAAAAAGAAAAGAAAAAGGGAGAAAAGAGGAGAAAACTAGCAGCAAGGAAAAAGAACCGTATAATTAGGTCCTCAGGTTTCATCGCGCCGATTAAGAAATTGTGGAATTACATGTCGGAGCATTTGACTACTGTAATTAGTACGAAGGATGGCACATACCAGACGTCGTTGTTACGTGTTGGGTAGTAATTAGCTTTGGGTCGTAAGTTAGCTGTGCCATCAAAGAATGCGTCATGATTTTTCGGTTTTATTTCATATCTTTACTTAGCAATAAATTATATATGTCATTAATTGTAGTTACATTTAATGTTTCAAAAAGAGGTTGATGTAATCAGTACACAGGGCATTTGCAATGATACGAAAGAGTTTTTTTCTGTATTTTCTGTAACCTATATGTATTTTACAATGTTGTTGTACCCCACACCAGATGACAATATGAAAGGTTAGATGAAAATACTGCATTATAAACTAGTAGTTTAACACTCCGAGGTAATAAAGAGCGTACTTTGTATAATATGTCAACGCATTTTGCAAGGTTTTAGGCAGATTGTCGTTGTGTAAGTCCCAGGAAAGATTGCACGGCAGTTTCACACCTAGACACTTTACTGACGCCGCTATTTCAGTGCTTTGAGAACCAAGCGCTAGTGTAGGTAAATGTTCTAGTGGTTTGTTCATAGGTCTAAAAAGTACAGCTTTAGTTTTGGTAGCGTATTTTCAAAAGAGATTCAGCGCTCCATTCGACCAATTTGCGAAGTTTCATTAGCGTTTAATGTCAAGTCATTAACTGTTTTAGCCCTAAAAAATATACTGACGTCATCTGCGTACATTATACATTTAGCGCTGTTGTCAATGCTCACAATGTCGTTAATATAGATGTTAAACTGTGTAGGTCGAAGAATCCTGCCTTGCGGCACGGCGGAATGAATGGATCTTAGGTGCGATGAAGAATTGTTAATTGCAACCCGTTGTTGGCGGTGCTCTAAATATGTGATTAAAAGCTGAAAGAATGTGCCACGAAATCCATAGTGCTCAAGTTTAAGGAATAATATTTTGTGATTTATGGAGTCGAATGCTTTGGAAAAATCCACGAAAACCCCGAGAGTTGGTTCGTTTTCTTCAAATGACTGTGATATAATTTCCTTCATGGTTAATAACGCTGCTTCTGTTGATTTTCCTGTGGCAAAACCAAACTGGGAAGCTGATATCACTTTGTGTTTGTTAATAAAGCTTGTAATGGGCACTTGTAGAAGCTTTTCAAAACATTTCAAATAAACTGGCAAGATCGATATAGGTCGGTAGTTGGAGGAATTATTTTCGTCTCCTCATTTAAAAATTATGGTAATCTTGGCAATCTGTCGCTTTTTGGGGAAATTCCTCAGGAAAATGCAAAGATTATTATGTATTCTAACATCGGTGCAAGTATGTGGGATGTGTACTTCGCTGGCAATATTTGGAGGTCGTCAACGTCCTTACTTTTACTATTTTTCAGCGACTGCAGGACCGACAGAACTTCGTTAGTTGTAACAAGGGTTAAAAACGCGGTTTCGCTAACCTTTTTACTCATGCTGTTGAGGTATTGGTTGGGTTGCGTGCCCTCTGCAATGAACACGAAGAAATTATTGAAAGCATCTGCTAGTTGAGAACCGGACAAGTGAGTGCCATGTTTGACTATTTCATCTACTACATTCTTCTCTTTTAGGTTCAGCAAATTTTTGAGCCTCCCCCAAACAATATCTGAGTGCTTCATTACTTCGTCGTTAAATTGGTTACTCATATAGTTTCTTGTGGTTTGCCGATTGACAGTGTTAGCTTTATTTCTCGCAGCCTTAAACTTCTTCAGTTCGTCCATTTCTTTTGTTTTAGGAAAGCGCTTAAAAAGTACGTTTTTAATTCGTATCGCCTTTAGGCATTTCTTAGTTATCCACGGCTTACGCGCCTTCGAAGCTCGAACTCTTGCTTTGTATGGAAAAGACTCACAATACAGCTGCTTGTAGGTGGGAATGAAAATTTCCATTCTTGCGCCCAGTTTGACAAAAACTTCTAGACGCAAGATATGTACACTATTTTCATGGGGCAGTGCTACCCCTCAAATTCTTCCTTTCGCAGACGTGGGAGAGGTGATGAGAGCGGCCAGTCGCATCATCGAGCCGGGGCTGTCATTTTCTGATGGAGCCCAAAGGCCCTTAGGCCCCCCTGTAGACAACGGAGCGTCATTATTTTGAAATCTCTTTTTCCAAGTCCTATGGCTGTAAGCGCCTGTATACTTTCATGGGCCCAAACTCCTCGGAATGTTTGGGTTGCGGATGTTACTATGACATTCTTGCCAATTTGTTGTAGTAAATCCTTGTTGGAATATTTGGACACTTTTTCTTCATGGGCCTTTTTCAGAGGGATGCGTCTATCACCATCACTTGGCCATCCCTTCTGATGACCAAGTCTGGGATTTGTTTTCCTTTTGATGTTTTGTAGTGTGGCTCTATCTTCACATCCCACTGTAGTTCTTGTAGCCTCTTTTCCATATAACGCATGATCACATTGTGTCGTCGTATCCGAGCGTAGTGTGCTCGGGGGCAACGTTGGAGGATGTGCCCTATTGTCTCTGGACTGTTGCATTTTGCCCTGCATTTCTTTGGCAGATCTCTACCTCTTTTGTTTCGCATTTGTGTCATCAACATTGGTTTCCTCATAGACGCTGCTTCAGTTTACTTGCGACAGTTTACCATAAAACGTTCGTAAAGTAGTCAGGGTTATGTCTTGAACACGCATAGCAAACCTTTTTGCAGGTTTGTTAGGGGGGACTGAGATTTGTAATTAAATAATTGGCAGGTGATAACTAAGATCAGCTGCCAGTGCACCGGATATTGACAATTCATCACATGCATTAGTAATGAAGGTGTCTAGTAACGTTGATATTTCGGGCTTAATGCGTGTTGGTTGATTTGATATTGAAAAATGCGTTGTTCTCTAGTGTAGTGTAGAACTCTTGTTGAAGTGTTGGATTTTCAAGCAAGTAGTCCCCGCCTAATATAAGTGTGTATTTATGATCATTTACCCAGCTGAAGTACTCGCCTATAAAATGGAGGAATTTGTTACCACTTCCTCTGGGTGGGCCGTATGTGACAGTAAAAAGAAAGGAATTAGATTTTAGGGTAAGTACCTCGTAGTCATCGGTTTCAACCCAAAAATTGTTAAGTAATTCGCGTTTTAAAGACGTTTTAGACAGCATCGCAACCCCCCCACCTCTCTTATAGCTCCGGTTAAGGAAAAATGTGGAGTATTCAGGTAGATTAAAAACAGCAGAGTGTCATTCGTACCATGACTCAGAGATCATGACAACGTCAAATGTGAAGCTGCAGCTGGAGAGAAAAGCACATATATCATTGCTTTTGTTTCGCGCTCATCGAGCATTCAGATGCAAAAACGAAATTTTACCGCTTTTTGGCTGATAACGGGCGCTCAGCTCGCAACGTGCCAAGAAATCAGTCAAGAATCAATCACTGATGCTATGTTCTCGGAGATACGGTATGTTGCAACCTATTAACAATAGCCATAAGAAAAAGCCAAAGGAGCTCCAAAATCGAAGCTTTGAAAATATGGAATTGGAAACTGCAATGGGCATATTTGTAGCATGGCACAGAAAATGTTTTTTTGACCATGTCTGTTGTGGGGATACACGCGAATCCCCTGTCCCATGGTAACGGCCGCGCGTAATTATCACGCCATGTTATGCGCGCGCTGTTCGGAAGGTTTGCGAGGGAGGGCACTCACGCCGCCACCGCTCCCTTTCGCGCCCCCGCAGCGACGCCGCCGCGGAGACTTTCTCTCTTTCCCCTCTTTCACGGAGAGACCTCCTCTCCACATCCCTGGAGAAGGCGCGGTCGCGCGGTTCTCCTGGGGCCCGGGGGTCTTCTGGCGGGAGCCGCGCACACGCGCGGACGCAGATCTGCCACGGAGACCGCTGCCATTATCGCCCGGCCACCGTGTGGAAACTGACCGCCGCAGGCCGCGAGCGAGGAGCCACGCGAGGTGAACGGAACCTTTCTCCCCCACCGTTTTGTGTGCGCTCCACCCTTTTTGTGCATTTCACCCCCGTACGCGAGCGGAACACTCCCTCGTTGCGGCGGTTGTTTTGTTGCTTGCTGCTGCTTGTATTGCTCGGGAGCAATAAACGCTCATCCGAGTAGCATACTCGTGTTTGTCCCCTCTGGCCCGAACCAGCCGTGGTTGAGACTTACCGCACCGCGGGTTGGGGGTCACAGCTCTGACTACTAGGGCTGGCACGCTGGTGCTAGAGAGCGACTACTGCTTCTAGCCCTTTGAGCGTTATTACAAGAATAAACCCCATATTCTTGGCGCCCAACGTGGGGCCAGAGGTGTGACAAACCGAGTGTCTGTGTGACCAACTGCCGACACACAGGCTAGCCATGGCGTGCAGCGGGATTGACTTCCAGTCCCTGCTGTGGTTATCCGATATGGCATCTCAGCAGCAACAGGTTGACGCGGCAGTAACAACTACTGCTGGCGTATTCGCAGAGGCTGACGCTAGCCCCTGCGATCTAATATCGTTTGAGCCGAGCGGTAATTCACGCGACACACTGGCTCAGACGAGCGGCGACGCTAGGCACTTCTCGCCAAGCGCTGTGCCGCCAGGTATGGAGAGCACGGCGCAACCTGCGCAGCCTTGCTCATCCCACGCGGCCCCTCAGCCAGAACTTCCTGGCCAGGCCAACCCCCAAGAGGCTGTGTTGCGCAAAGCCTTGCGCCTCATAGAGAGCCTTACGGGTATCGTGCAGAACAAGCTGCAAACACCCGCTCCAGTGGCGAGACCTAGGCTTCGGGTGGACCTTCCCAGCTACAGTGGCTATCATGATCTTGTCAGTGCCAACGAGTACCTGGATCGCATGCGGAACTACCAGCAGGCGACGGGGCTTACCGATGGCGAGGTTTTGGCGCGTGTCGTGCCAGTCTCACTGACAGATCAGGCTGCCCGCTGGTTCCGCCTTACTGGCCACCGGTCACGCACGATGGAGGAGTTCCGAGCGAGGTTTCGCGAGGAGTTCTTGCCAGCAGATTACGACCGTCGTCTGCGGCGCGAGTTGGAGCTGCGTACTCAGCATCCGGACGAATCCTTGCTTGAGTACGTGAGGGCGATGGACGAACTTTATCGTATCGCAGACCCCTCAGCTCCGAACAGCGAGAAGGTAGAGCGCGTCACGCGACAAGCTCACCCTACCTTCGCAGCCTACCTACGAGGCGTGCAGTTCAGGGACTTGGACGAACTCGCCTCGGCAGCCAAGCGCATACAGGCGGACATACTCGCCTCCCGCGCGTATCGGCCACCACCCCGCCAGCGTCGCAGGCACTTGAGCCGCGATGAGCCTGGAACGGAGACACTTTTCGCATTCGTTCCCGGGGTGCCGAAACGGTTGCATTCAGTGACGGGCAACTGAGAAACGGTTGGGAATTGTCTGACCGAGCTATCGACCCGTACACGTATGCTATGCGGGCAGCACACGCTGCATGTAGCCAAGGTATGCAGAATCGGGACCGACATGCCGACCCGAGGATGCTAGAGCAAAGGGCGACTGCGACGGTACGCCCGGCAGGGAGGAACGGTCAACCGGCGCGAGGCGACAACTGCTCCGCCCGGCAACGGCTGAACACCCTCTGCTACCGGTGCAACAAACGAGGGCACTACGCCCGGGAATGCAGACGCCCCGTGAACCGAGAGCACGCGCTTTCGGGAAACGAACGGAGCCGCCGGTGAGCAACGCTGCACAGCCGGCGGCGTCAACAGCGGTGCTCAGTGAGTCACACGAACTCCTCGCCCCGCTGGCTTGTCGTTTGGAATCACCCAGCGACACGCCAGTCCCGCTTATTGAGCTTACGGTTGCTCGACGTAAGTTCATGGCTTTGCTAGACACAGGAGCGAGCGCATCCCTGTTTGGCGACGAGGTATGCGAGCATCTCCGTCGGAACGGACTCCGACTGCGAGCGAGCAACTTCACGTTCCGATTAGCCAGCGGCACAGCGCACGCGAGCGGTGCCGCGCGGATTGTGGTGCGGTGGGAGATACGAGTGAGGCGCCAGCGCTTCGCTCACCCCCCGACCTATCGGTTCCCATTATTCTTGGTAGAGACTTCCTCGCCAAGACGGGCATTGTTATTGACGTCTGCAACGGAGGATATAGGGAGCGAGCATGTGGCACCCTGAAACCTTTCGTTAAACCCCGAAAAGCGTCAGAAGCACATTCGCTTTCCGATGCTACGCGCGCAGACGTACGCAACGATCGCCCGAAAAAGCCCTTCGAAACGCCTTCGGCCGAGCTGCCATACCAGCCGGTCGACCGCGCCGAGAGAAAAAGCGCGGAAGGGAACTCCTCCCTTCCCGCGCGACCCCCTGTCCCCCCTGCGGTGGCACTCTGCGCCGCGGTGGCATGCAGGCCTTCCCACCCGCTCCTGAACAACTCAGGCGGTTTGTCGGGGGAGGAAAAAGCGCGCTTGTCTCTGCTCCTTAACGAATACGACGCTGTATTCACGGAGCGACCTGGCTGCACTACGCTGGTTAGGCACAAAATTGAGACAGGCGACGCCGTTCCGTGGAAGTGCAATCCTCGGCCAGTCAGCTTGGCTAAGAGGAAAGCGCTCGATAACGCTCTGGACGAACTTCTCGACACAGGCGTTGTGGAACGTTCAAACAGCCCCTGGGGGTTTCCAGTGGTGCTGGTGCCCAAAAAGGATGGAACTACCCGCCTTTGTGTGGACTATCGACGCCTGAACGAGGTGACACTGAAGGACGCATACCAACTTCCGAGCATTCCCTCGATCGTGTCTAATGTTGGTGGAGCGAAGTACTTCACTACGCTCGATGCCAGCAGAGGATACTTTCAGGTGGACATGACTCCCAGTGGCCGGGAGAAAACAGCTTTCACTTGTCACAGGGGACTTACTTTTCCAGTTTACCCGAATGCCTTTCGGCCTGGTCGGAGCGTCCGCGACGTACCAGCGTCTGATGGACCGTGTCCTAGGCGATGCAAGGTGGCACCACGCTCTTGCTTACCTGGATGACATTGCGGTGTATTCGGCAACCTTTGATGAGCACTTATGCCATCTCAGGGATGTACTGGAAAGGCTGAAGTCGGCGGGAATCACTCTGAACACGAACAAGACCCAGACAGCGGCGACCCGAATAACACTGTTGGGGTTCACGCTAGACAACGAACGCCTTTTGCCGTGCGAGGACAAGCTGCGGGCTATATTGCAGTTCCTGTCGCCGGCAGACATAGGCGGACTGAGACGCTTTCTGGGGCTTGTGAACTTTTATCGCCAGTTTATCCCAGATTGCGCAGCTCTGCAAGTCCCCTTAACGGCATTGTTCAGGAAAGGTGTGAAGTGGCATTGGGGACCCGAGCAAGAGGCGGCACTACGCCATCTCACTTGCGCGCTCGCGGAAACCACAGAGCTGAGGCTGCCTGACCTGAACAGGGAATTTCTGATCCACACAGACGCTTGTGGCCTGGGCTTAGGAGCAGTTCTGCTTCAAGAGCACGAAGGTAGCCTGAGACTGGTGGCGTTCGCTAGCCGATCATTAACTCCCGCAGAGAGAAACTATTCCGTGACAGAAAAGGAATGTCTCACGATTATCTTCGCTCTGCGTAAGTTCGACTATTACGTCGACGGAGTCGCCTTCGTGATTGAGACTGATCACATGGCACTCACGTGGCTGAGGCGCCTAGGCGAGCCGAGCGGACGCCTAGCGCGATGGGCGCTACTCCTTCAGCGTTACGACTTTACCGTGCGCTACAGGAGGGGCAAAAACAACGTGGTGGCGGACGCACTTTCGCGCGCGCCCGTTGATGGCGTGGGAAGTAACAACACTGCCCACTCCGCCGCGCCCGACAGCCGGAGCAGCGCGACTGCCGCGAAGCTCACCCAACGCTCCGAGGGAAGAGACTACCCGCCTTCCCAGGCGGGTAGCGGTGAGCCTTTTCAGCAGAAAGGACCTATTGGAGGCACAGCGGGAGGATCCATTTTGTCGAAAAGTGTTCGACGGGCTCAGGGAGCCAGGCGGCGCGGCCGCGGCGCACATGGAGGCAACTGGTATTGTTGTCCGTGCGGGGCGCTCGAACACAGCTCGTAATGCTGTGAGCGCGATGGATTCCTATCTGCTCGACTCCAATGGCATCCTGCTGAGATATATCCCCTCCGAGAAGGATACACACGAGTCCTTCAAGGTGGTGATACCACGCACGATGAGAGGAGCACTTTTACGCTACTTTCATGACACGTGCATCGCCGGGCATGCGAGTGGCCCTAAGACTTACCTCACGTTGTGCCGCCTCGCTACCTGGCCTGGCATGAAGCGGGATGCGATTCGCTACGCCCGCTCGTGTGACGTGTGCCAAAGGGTCAAGCCGCGTGGTGGACGCACACCTGGGCTTATGCAGCCGATCAATAGCCAGGGTCCTTGGCAAATTGCGGCTTGTGACGTCATGGGACCTTACCCCAGGACTCCGAGTGGAAACCACTTCCTGGTCGTTGTCACAGACCATTTCAGCAAATGGGTGGAACTTTTCCCACTTCGAAAGCTGACGGCACGCGTAATCATGGGGAAGCTGATCGAGGTGTTCACACGATTCGGCTACCCCGGGCAGTTGATAACGGACAATGCATCGTACTTCACTGCCAAACCCTTCGTGGACTCCTGTGTGGCCCTTGGCATTAAGCACAGGAGAACAACCACGTACCATGCCCAGGCGAATCCCACGGAACTCGTGAACCGCAACACCAAGCACATGCTCGTTGCATTTGCGCAGACGCACAGCGACTAGGACACCTATCTCCCCGAGATTGGGTTTGCTCTCAGGTTGACCGTGAACCACTCGACTGGGTACACACCTGCCGCTCTCAACCTTGGCAGGGAGCTGACGAACCCGGTAGAACTTACTCTCCAGGTTCGCAGCAACACCCCGATTGCTTCGTCGGCACGCGCCGACTACGCGACCGGGCTGCGCGCGAGGATGACGGAGGCTTTACACAAAGCCCGCCGGAATCTGAGCACTGCTCAGGCCCAGCAGAAGGCGCAGTATGATCGCTCTCACCGGGAAATTCACTACAAACCGGGTGACCTGGTGTTGAGGCGCAATCACGTCCTGAGCGACGCCAGTAAGAAATTCTCTGCTTCTCTGGCGCCGAAATGGACGGGCCCGTATGTAGTTCGGGAGAAACTCTCCTCTTTCGTCTACAGGCTGGCGGACTTGACGCTAAGACCGACCGGTGGACCGGTGCATGTCTGTGATCTCAAACCCTACTTTGACAGAGAGAACGAGTGGCCTGTGGAGAACACCCTCCCCCGCAAGCAGGCAGCCGCACCGAGAGGCAAGGCTCGACAACAGAGCCCAGCGCCTCGATACAACTTGCGCCCACGGCAGAACTAACTCTGGCCAACGCGCAGTGAGTAATTTCTCCTGCTTAATATGGACAGAACACCCCTTCCATATTTCGCACTGTCGCTTCCAGAGCGAGCACACGCTTACTCTTTGGAAAAGACCGAGTGGGGTTAGATTGACCTAAACTAAAAAAATGTTAAATGTAAAAATAACTAGAAAGAAAAGACAGCCTTGCAGCCGCAGGGCAACCTTCGCAGCGAGCCCGGAGGGGAGCTGACAGAGGCTGAGACGACCGTTGCTGCTTCGAACATCCAAAGCCAGGCCGTTCGGAGAACGGCCGCATTCCAGAGCCAAGATCCCGCTGTCACCGCCAGGCAACCAGGCCGAAAACAAACAGCTTCCGGTTGGCCGCGGGACGAGCGGGCGAAAATTCGGGGAAGCCGGCGACAGTGTCTTCCACAGCGAATGCTGCAGCAAAGAAGCTGCCTTTGAGTCCCCCGTTCCCCGCGGCAGAGGCTTCGCCCACGAAAGCAGCTTGGTACCCCGCTGGGCCCGCCTCGCAAGCCCTCGGCGGCCGCGGGAAAATGGGTCGACGCGCGTTTGCCGGCCACGCCGAGAGGAAAAGAAGGCGAGCCAAGAGCGAGCGGTGCAACCAGCTGAATGGAGGCCTGCTGCACACTGTGCAACGAACGGGACTGTGCAACTCTGCCTGCCGCCCGCGCGTCCCGGGAAGGCTGCCCTGGCCGAGTGACCCTCTGAAGCGGGACCAGCGGTCATGAACCCCCTTCAGTGCTTGACTCCACGGGCGTCCATGGCGGTCGTCTGCACTACCTTCCTGTCCTGTCGTCCACGGCTTTCGACGACGGCACCTGTGGCTGTGAGCTGAAACTTCTTAATTGGTTTTTAAGTTAAACGGCGTTTCGCCGGCCCCACTCGGTACACCCCTCGGTGAACGTGGTCCTTCTTGGCCGTAGGGCAGTTTTAAGGAGGGGGATGTGGGGATACACGCGAATCCCCTGTCCCATGGTAACGGCCGCGCGTAATTATCACGCGAAGTTATGCGCGCGCTGTTCGGGAGGTTTGCGTGGGAGGGCACTCACGCCGCCCCCGCTTCCTTTCGCGCCCCCGCAGCGACGCCGCCGTGGAGACTTTCCCTCTTTCTCCTCTTTCACGGAGAGACCTCCTCTCCACATCCCTGGAGAAGGCGTGGTCGCGCGGTTCTCCTGGGGCCCGGGGGTCTTCTGGCGGGAGCCGCGCACACGCGCGGACGCAGATCTGCCACGGAGACCGCTGCCATTATCGCCCGGCCACCGTGTGGAAACTGACCGCCGCAGGCCGCGAGCAAGGAGCCACGCGAGGTGAACGGAACCTTTCTCCCCCACCGTTTTGTGTGCGCTCCACCCTTTTTGTGCATTTCCCCCCCGTACGCGAGCGGAACACTCCCTCGTTGCGGCGGTTGTTTTGTTGCTTGCTGCTGCTTGTATTGCTCTGGAGCAATAAACGCTCATCCGAGTAGCATACTCGTGTTTGTCTCCTCTGGCCCGAACCCGCCGTGGTTGCGACTTACCGCACCGCGGGTTGGGGGTCACAGCTCTGACTACTAGGGCTGGCACGCTGGTGCTAGAGAGCGACTACTGCTTCTAGCCCTTTGAGTGTTATTACAAGAATAACCCCATGCCGTGCACATGTTGTACACTTTGCAGGGCACGGCATAAAAGTCACCAAATTTTAAATCTACATCGAGGAAACAGGCAGTACAGACCCTCCAGTACAGCCATCACACAGGCATTTACATACCTAATTAATGGTTAGTCTAGCATCGCTGCCAGAAACAAGGGTGAAGATGAAGCAGTAAGCAGCTGTTTTAAAGGTCAGTGTCAAAATCTTTATCACGAAGAACGCAAAAAAGATAAGTCATATTCATATGTTTCCAGTTATTATACTTGTCAAGTAACATTCTATTTCGGCGGTCCATGTGCTGATAAGAAAAACGCTTAAGCGACCTTCTCCAGGTGAGCCTCACAGACAACATACAGGATTGAAGAGTTCTCACTTTTGCGCATTAAAATCTTTTCTTGCGGCACCCATACGTATTTCCAATTTTTCTCCTTTTTGAGCTTTCGAGCTTTACCCAGCAGCATCTTCTTCTCGGCACACAAATGCTCATTTATGTACACGGCGTCGCTTGTGTCCAATCTCAGCCTATCTGCTTTCAGAGTTTTCTTCCGAGCAGCTGACAACAACTTTTCACGAGCAGTTCTTGAGACGAACTTTACCACAACATTAGGTTTCTCCTTATCCTTCGAAAGCACACGATGCACTACATCAATGTCACCGTCAGTAACACTTGTGCCCAGACATTTTGCAATGTCCGCATCAGCCTTGTCTAGGTCCTCATTAGCTGCAACCGGAAGTCCTTGAATATCAAGGTTCATGCTTCTACTATATTGTTTCAGCCATATTACCTCCTTCCTTGCCTGTTTAAGCTGTCTACATCTTTTCTTATTTCTGTGGCGAATGCATCTAGCTTGACTACGAGTTCGGCAAGTACCTTCACAATTTCTTTGATAGTGCTACGTTGCTTTTCTAGAGCTTTTGCAACATCCCCTAGGGCACCCTGCTCAGTTGCCGACATTGCCGAATGGCGAAATCCAATAGCTAAAGCAGCAAACCGAAGAAAATTCTACGATATCAAAGTGGACACCTGTGGCAGCAGCAGCGACGAAACTATCCGCGTTGTGTCTAGGAAGCTTTATAAAAAAGATTTCAACCAACCTGAAAAAATGCAGGAAGCTGGTTAGGCCCAGTCCGTACGCCGTCGCCGCTGCTGCCAGAATGACCAAAATGCTCCAACGAATAAACCGCCCCCAGAGGAAGCGATAGCGGTCCGCTGATTGCTTTAAACTTGCGTAGATGGCAGGCGTGTCGATTCAGTCGCGGTGAAACCATCGTGCAGAAGGCAAGTCTGCGATGCGTTCTTGATAGACGCCCGATTCTCGAGCAGGCAGCAACACGGTCTTGGTAACTTGCAGCTCACTTGAGCAGCACGAGCATTAACCTGAAAAATTGCAGGAAGGTGGTTAGGCCCGATCCGTACGCCGTACGCCGGAGTCGCACTCTGAAGAAACCACGGTGAGGACGACGCGCGCTTCCACCGTCACCACCACCAGGACAGGACAGGCAACGAGTTAAAGAAGTTGGGTGATGGCAGGAAGCTTACGAGTCTCTTTATTTACATTTTTAGAGTTCGAAAGAGTGAATCGCGAGCTGGTTGATCACACGCCAGACTGCTGCTTAATAAGGGTCCCTTGTCCCCAGGTCCCTAGTTGGGGAATGTAGCTCATTTGAAATGCGTCCAATCACTGTGTTGTCGACCACGTGTCCATTCTTTAGGATCTGCCTACCAGGACGTCCTCAACAGCACACTCTCGTTAGTTCTGGCAAGTTATGGTCCGTGCTGTCTCTGCGGCAGTGATGAAAATCCCGAATGAAGGCCCAATCGGCATCGAAGGTCAGACACCTGCACTGCACAGTGCTCCGCGGGAACGAATGGCCGCCGCTGCACTTGCGCACATGGTTCCACTTAGGGAAGGCACATAAGAGGAGACGAGGTAACTTGTTTTGCCCGACATAGTAGTGGCAATTGGGGGAGATAAGAGACGCTTTCTCACCGCGGCTGCGTCGGATACTTCGGAACAGGTCCGGTTGCGCTCAAACTGCAGCCATCCGCTATTTTGGGTGCCACAGTCCGATAGGGCAAAGCTCGGTAATTAGAACCCACTGACACCTGGGTCCATCTTCGTATGGTGCTTGACGGCGGGCTTGGGAGCGATCACTACGTGTTGCTCGAAGCCACCCAGTAGAAACAGACGCCAACAGGCGACACTTGCCGTCGCCGTTGCTAATTACTAGACGTGCTGTCACCGTCCATAGCAAGGAGCAGATCACAGCCCTGTCATCTGCCTTCTGGAGAGCCCGTACAGCTGTACTAAGCGGAACTAAATAGGGCGCAAACCGAATATATCAACACAAAACTCTCATGAGCCTGACCAGAAAAGACAGCTGAGGACTTAGCCACCCATTAAGTACAGTTTCCAGGAATGCGTGACTCGTGTTTTTTGAAAAATGCACGCGAAAAAGTTTCGCGCGGAAAAGTGAACGAAAGATAGCGCATGCGTTCAATTTTCAATTTCTTGGGCCTTTCTGAGGGCATTTGTGGTGTCGACCTGGAGGGCCACAAGAAATGAGTCGGGGCACAGCAAAACATGACGAATAACTTTTTAATATTGGCGGGATGGGTTTTTATATGAAACAATCACATGACAATCCAAAGTAAAGATGCACATGGACAAGGCCAAATCCAATCCAAGTAGAACCGAACTGAAACTGAAACCCAGCACACAACATACTCCCTCCCTTGGGGAAAAGCAAACATGGGTAGAAAATTGATATTGAATGGAAAATTTCGAATACGAAGTTATACAAATACAACGAACAAATATGTGAAGACAGAAATGAGCTTACTCCTATGTAAGCTCTAAATTCGAAAACAAAATTTCATACCTCATCCCGAAAGAACAATGACAACACTTCACTCTTCATCAGAAACTAACATTTCACACTTTATCAAAACAATGCACTTCATCAAACCACTGAATATCTGAATATCTGAAAAGAATAATGAACACTTTACAGAAAGCAATGAATATACCCTTCCGAAATATATCCTCTATTTTTTTTTCTTTAGAAGTAATGAGAGGTCTTAAATGCATGTCAAGCTGACATAGTCAAAAATGCTAAAGAAATGCTACTAGGGCACCGTCACTGCAGGCTACTAGTAACGGCAGACACTGGAGCTCCCGTCATATCATTCAGGTTCGGATGAACTGTCTATTTCATGAGCGTTCCCAGCGAATCTGGTGATGGACGTCCCTATGAGCAGTGAGTCCTTCATCCAAATAGAATGATATCTTGTGAAGTGCTCCTCCTTTCTTCCTTGCTGATTTTATGAAATTAACTTGAACATCGGCTAGTTTTAATTGCTTGGAAGAAACATCCTACACCAATGAAAAAGAAAGGTTCACTCAACCACAGAACATCGGCGAGCTTTACTCAACCAGGATATACACGCATGAACATCGGCTAATTCTACTAAGCCGGTATAAACATACAAACGAACAGCATGTGACCTTCTAAAGAAGTGACACGACTTTGATTGCAATGACATATAATACCTGACATGAAATAGTACAAAGTCCATCTGTCTGCCAGAGGTGGGCATTTCACCTCAAAAATCTGGACCTCACCTCAACCTCATAACGAATTTGCTGACCTCACTCAACCTCAACCTCATCGGTTGAGGGCATCCAATGAGACCTCAACCTCAACCTCATGGGTTGAGTTTGAGGTCTCATTGGACGCCCTCACGTCATTTTACTGAGGCCACTGCTGACCTCATTTAACCTCACCTCAACCTCAAATTATGAGGTTGAGGTCGGCTGCTCGACATCAGAAAACAAACGAAAAACAAAACAAAAAGCGATTAGAAAGTTCTTCAGTTAGAAACAATTCTGAGAATCCTGTGAGACCGGAAAGCCGAAATAATGATGGTATTATTTAATTAGGTGTGTGCAGACACTATTTGTGTGCACGCAATAGGAGAAGCTTATAGTCTGGGATGAACCCTCAGAGATTATATGGCCTGCCGGCAGGGGTGTCCCATACGCGGTTCCCAAGAGTACGTCAGTGAGTACTTTATATGTGTCAATATTTGGCAACCTGCATCGTGTATTCTTGTCCGTATTGGAAGCCTCTCGCTCATTCACGCACTAACCGGCAATTCACAAACACAGACCTTCTGCACCATCTACCAGAGATTGGGAGGAGAGGGGGGCGAGGTATTCACGAAACTCTTTTCAGGCTTGAGAATTGTAGCCGAATATGAAGAAACTGGTCTTCGATGTACTTTCCAATGCGAAGGTTATGTAGACGCATATTAGCATATTTCGATTTTCTAACTTTATCCTGCATAGCTAGAATGTTTTTTTCAGTCCTCTGTATGTTGCCACCGAAAACACATAACAAGCTCCGACTGTAGTGCACAAACAGTGGCATGCTGTATCTATCTCCGTGTAGAGGCAACCAGCTTCTTTTATTAATGCGAAAGCATTAGATGGCTCACTTTCAAGTTCATATCCACAAAAAACTGCCCGCAAGAAACGGCACCATGTGACGTCACGAGCCGACGAGTCACGCGACGAAGATGATGGCGTCACATCATTAATTAGTTCCAATAAATAAATTTATGTAACGCTAAGACTAATTATTATAATTACTGATGACATCGTAAGAGTGTGACATCATACCATGTCACGTGACAGCGATTCGTTGTGCCATCAAACCTAGCCACGTGACGATGGTGTAATATGACATCACACCTACTCACGTGACAACGATGTAATTTCTTTTCACACAAGGCCGCCATCCACCCGCATTTCAATCCGCATATGGATCCCGCATTACTACACATGCGCGCATAATGCATTACAGAGTGCCCACAACCCGGTCCGCATTAATGACATTCGGATTGTCCAGCCGGTAAACGCGCCAGTTCTCAAGTGTGACATAGTGCAAAGATCATGCAACGACACATGCCTTTGACTCTCGAGATGATGGCGATGATGATCATGCTAACAGTGTATCCTTATGAGCCGGAGGAAGTCTGATATACCGCTACAAAATGAAACGTTGCCAGAATATTGATAAATATTGTACATTACCAAAGCGACCGAAGACAAATATTGTGCGGGAAAATAGAAATACCTGCAGCTAATAATTAGGGATGATGATGTTATGTTCCTGGGAGGTCAAGACCCGGCTCCCCCGTTTCCGCCACTTCCCTTCATGTGGCGATGGTAATAGTTTCGTAATCAGGGGAATTCTCCCATGACTCGGTGATCCGCAACATTTTAAAAGAAAGGGATAGATTATGTCTTCGAACACTGTGCCAACTATTAAAATCACACGGGTCAAAACAACTGGCCTTGAGTGGGCAGCGTGAACCGCTCTCTCTGTTCAGAGCACCGTGGTCTCCGCTCTAATTTCGCCGCAGCGAAATACTTTTCCGACCCCCCACCACTCGCCAACCCCGCGGAAAAAAACAGCCTATATACTCATACGCCTCAACAGAATTCTGAGTAAAATTTCGTGAACCACTCTAATACAAGCTGCTTCAAGTCAATCACTCGTTTTCCTTCAAAACTGAACTGGTCACTTGTATGCTAGCACCCTCGGCGCTTTTTACCCGCGAGCACCGCGTGAGCATATTGCGAAGCAGTTTAAGGTGCACGATGGTTCTCTGAAAAATAGTTAAAGTGAACATAACGTATAGTGCCTGGTCGTCTGCAAGGCAGGCCGCCATCCTAACTGATCCCATACGAGAAAAGAAAAAAAAACGAATGGTTAGAAACATGGAAACAAAAATCGCACACTAAAAAGAAAAGCGAACAGTGTGCCCCAATAAACGTCATATTAGGTTTGAAACAGCGACTCAGCAGCCCAGCGCGAGCATGAAATCAATTCTATTCATATATATTGTCACCAACAAACCTAGGGGACGCGGGAAGCACAACCGTTTACTCGGGCGAGGCTTGCCGAACCGGCGCGCACATTCGAGAGAAAGAAGACGTTCGGCCACGCGCTGGGAGACAGGTTTGGCCACCAGGTGGCACCTGCAGAATGTCAGCAATGGGGCACTGCCCCCCTCCCTTCCAAGAGGCATCGACTCGATGCCGCACGCGAGGGGGAAAGACATACGTGAGGCTTCCAGGTAGCAGCGCGAGTGTCTTTGTGGAAAGGGGCTATGGGGAGTAATACGGCTTCATTCGCGCCACGTGGACTCCTTCAGACTTCGATTGTCGAGACGACCGGACAGTTCCTTGAGGGAGCACCTCGTAAGTCACCGCGCTGAGGCGGCGTAACACCTGGTATCGACCAAAGTAACGGCGAAGAAGCTTCTCAGACCACCCTCGCAAACGGATCGGACTCAACACCCAGACTTGGTCACCGGGTGTGTAAATCACCTTCCTGCGGCGGAGGTTGTAGCACTCGGCGTCGCGCTGTTGTTGGCACCGGATTTGCTGTCAAGCAACTTGGCGAGCAGCTTCGGCGTCACGAAAAAGTTGTTCAGCGTCCACGACAGAAGAGAAAGTAGGACCCGGAAGAAGCATGGCGTCCAGCATGATCAAGGCTTCGCGACCGTGCACCAAATGGAACGGAGTGAAGCGTGTCGTTTAGTTGAAGCGCAGTGTTGTATGCGAAGGGGATGTAAGACAGTATCCGGACCCAGTTCGCATGGTCATCATCGACATACATAGAAAGCATATCGGCAATTGTCTTCTAAAGCCGCTCAGTCAGTCCGTTTGTTTGCGGATGGTAAGCTGTAGTCTTGCGATGGCTGGTGCCACAGAGTCGAAGTACATCGCTCGTAAGTGCCGACGTAAACCCGCACCTCTTGGCCAGTCAGAAACGCTGCTTGGAAAACCTCATCTCTTCCTTCCGCTACTATTTTGAATCAACTTCCAAGGTGCGACAGACGCCGCTCACCCAGCACCTCCACCAAATGCCACCGAAAAACGTAGTGGAGGCGGGAAGCCTCGCCCGAGTAAACGGTTGTGCTTCCCGCCTCCCCTACGTTTGTCGGTGACATTTGGTGGAGGTGCTGGGTAAGCGGCGTCTGTCGCACATTGGAAGTTATGAAAAACAGTCGCGGAAGGAAGAGATGAGGGTTTCCAAGCAGAGTTTCTGACTGGCGAAGAGGTGCGGGTTTACGTCGGTCGGAATGGCTGTAGCCGTTGCATCGTCGATGTCTGACGTGGTGGACAAAGAGCACTGCCTGGAACACTCTCCAAGCTCGTCAAAATAAGCGATGACCGATGTCTTCGTTAAATGCTGTGGTTCACTGGTAAAGTTGGTGACTAGAATGTCCGTGCGACCGTTGGCAAGTTCTACTAGGCCTCGAGTGACACAAACTTGCCGAGCGAGTAGCAGCGACGCGTTCGCTTCAGCGATGCCAAGAGTGCCGGTTCTGTCATTACACTCGACTGTGACGAACTTGGTGGCTCGCTGAGGGATTGCTATGTGGTCGTCACATGCGCGCAACATTACTCTGCTGGGCTCTGCTTTGGTGTCAACGGCTCGCTGGGCGGAAAAAGATACCATAAGCTCCCGAAGGTCGATGACCGCACCATAATCTTGAAGGAAATCCAAGTCCAGAATGAGACCTTTCGAACAGTCACGTAATACGGCAAAGGAGCCAGTGAAAGAAAGACCACGGATCTGGATGCGACAGGTTCAGACGCCGATCGGCGTCACTACATGGCCACCGGCGGTGCGTATCACGGGTCCACACCAAGGCGTCAGAACCTTACGGAGGGTTGTGGCGAACTGCCTGCTCATCACAGAAAAATCAGCGCCGGTATCGGCGAGAGCGGTCATTTCATGACTGTCGGCGGTTACTAAAATTTCAGCAGCAACTAATCGTTCGCAGCACGTCGGATAAGGTCTTCGCCGCTCGGGCCGTCGTGTCAAATCATCGGGTGGAGCCTGTTGACTCTGATCAGTGGCGGCTGCCCTACCCCCGGAGGACTCCGTCTTCTGTTTTCCCGGCGACGGGACGTGCCTCTGAACAGACAGAGGATGAGGACCGACTGGGCAAAGCAAATCGCCTCGGGGTCGGAGATCGCGTTTGGCGCCGCTGCGAGGTCGGGGGCAGCACCTGAGTGGCCAGGTACTCTATGTCCTGCGGTCTTTCACCATAGCGCGGTTGAGGTGCATCTGGTGGGAATCCTCTCAAACCCATCCGCCAGTACGGGCAATTCCGCAGAATATGGCCGGGCTCCCCGCAGTGGTAGCAGAGCGGGTGATTGTTGGATGTTCGCCATACGTGCGCTTTGCTGAAAGGAGGGCACAGGTCCTGCTGCTGCTCGATAGGACGCAGGTAACGATGGGGTCGTCGTGGTTCGGCAACAGGGGTAACGATTGCGGCGCGGGGGCAGGTCGGCGCAGGGCATCGCTGTAGGACATCACGTGCGGCTCCGATAGTGGTGCTGGCAGTGGCTGCACCGCTCGCCTGATTTCGTCACGGAGGACATCGCCTATAGAAGGTGTTGTTGCCGACGGAGCATCCAAGTGGAGGTGTCGCAGTTCTTCGCGAACAATGCTCCGCTCAAGCTCTCGCAGCGCCTCATCCCCGGGGCCTGTCAAGGACGTGCAATAGTGAGCGGCTGCTACATTTGCCTGACGGCCGTATTGGGCACTCCGTTCCTGCAATGAACGCTCCATGCTCGTAGGTTCCTTGGCGAAGTCGGCGACAGTTCTTGGAGGGTCGCGCATGAGGCCAGCAAACAGCTGCTTTTACTCCACGCATAAGGTGCCGCACCTTTTTACCTTCGGGCATGGCTGGGTCGGCCCGATTGAAGTGGCGGGTCATTACCTCAATAAACATGGCCACGCTCTCGTTGGACTGCTGTGAACTGGAGGGAAGGGAAATTTCAGCATTTTCCTTTCGCTCGTTCGAGCTGAATGTGGCGAGCAGCTCACGCCGAAAAGCTGCCCAGTTAGAAAAGGATTCCTCGTGTGTTCTCGAACCACGCCTTCGCCGAGTCTTGCAGTGCGAGATAAACATTCATCAGCATCCGCTCGTCGTCCCATTGGTTGAACGCAGCAACATTGTCAAAACTGGCCAACCAATCTTCAACATCCTTGAACCGGTGTCCGTGGAAGGATGGTGGCGACCGAGGTGTGAGAAGGACGAACGGCTGGGCACTGCAGGAGTACTTACCTGCCTGGCTGCCAGTGTGGAAGTCATAGCTCGCACAGGCCTATTCAGTGGCTCAAACTCGGATTGCAGGCCTCGCAGGAGCCGGCTGGCTTTGTGGAACGGTGTGGCGTCCGCGCGTCGGGGCGAAGAGTCAAGGATTTTGACGGGGTCCGCGTACATAGGATGGTACCCAGCATGGCTCCACCAAATGTCACCGACAAACGTAGGGGACGCGGGAAGCACAACCGTTTACTCGGGCAAGTCTTGCCGAACCGCCGCGCACATTCGAGAGAACGAAGACGTTCGGCCACGCGCTGGGAGACAGGTTCGGCCACCAGGTGGCGCCGGCAGAATGTCAGCAATGTGGCAATATTCATTTAAAAAAGGAAAAGGAATCAGCTACCATATCACCATACATTCATTATAGTTTCGCATTTTTTCGCCGCTGTAATACCGCTATGCTGGCGCGCCCGCCTTGTGTTGCAGTGTTTCGCCATAATAAACGAATTTCCAAGAAGGAACAAGGAACCGAAGACCAAAAGAGAGGTGCTTCGGAAGGATAAAAAAGTGAAATTATATTTGCATCTTCGTGCATTACGTAACGGGGATATACAGAATTAGTGTGAAATTCGAAAGTTGAAGTCACAGATCAAAAGCTTCGACGGTTTTATACAAGGCTTCTCTGGCTTCGTGCTTTTTTAATCTAATCAGCAGGTGTCCTTGTTAGGAACCACCTGAATCATTATCTTTCGCCTGTGCTGGCTACTGCAGTTTCTTTAGAGTCAGCTTGTAATTCACAGCAGTACCCCTTTATTCGACTGCAAGGCAAGAGCCATGATGTCAGCGCCGGCAACAAGCATGAACACGAAGCAGGCTCGTTTGGGGCCATCCGCGCCGCGACGAATTTATTGCGTGCTTGTTGTACTGAACTTATTTGTTCGCGGCATCAAACAAAGCTACCGCGGGCCAATGTGAGTTACATGCTTTGCGCGCTCCCTGGAGTTTGAGCCGACCAGCAGGCGGCAATGGGTGCTACGCCAGCTGGCCAAAGGGGAGGGAGAGTGGCGTGCTCTGACAGCAGCACTCCAAGGAAGACCAGAGGGGTGCGTCCTCCTCTTGGCTCGGGCTGAACGGACATTACGGCGCAGCACCGAAAGAAAAGAGCGGACTGCGGCACCCGGTTGTCTAGACAGGGTAAACCGAACACTAAGCGTCATTGCATGAACACTGCGGTGATGCACTACAACTCCGCTTCGGAAGTGGCACTCGTCGGAGTAAGACGTGGCAACCGCAAAAATCTCGACCTCAAAATTTCAACCTCACTGAATGACGACCTCACTCAACCTCAACTCATGCATGAGGTCCAGGTCTGATTTGCTGACCTCACTCACAAAATTTCGAACCGTCGCCGACCTCACCTCAACCTTACCTCACGATGAGAGTTTGAGGTCATTTTGAGGTAGAGATCGACCTCACGAGGTCGCCCGCCTCTTCTGTCTGCACGAAGAAAAGGAAATATGCATAGTAGCCTGAAAACGCATACTAATTTCTGAACAGTTAAGTACTATCGTTATCATGTTAGATTGTTCTTATTGAGAAATGGAACCTTATGCACTGAAATATATCACATTCACTTTCTATGCAATAGTTACTGGGAAGAAGAAGCTGCGAACGACAGAAATGACATTGAGGCATGTAAAATACCCGGTTAAATTTCATGAACTATGTTTGCAAACAATTGAAAAAATTCAATGCCCCTCCTTAAACGAGGGAGAAGAATGCAAGATAAGTTATTGGGACACATAGTCCTTAAACCAGTATGGCTTGCGAGTGTTCCTTCTTGGTCGTTCCGTCGCCAAACTGGATTCTTGAGACGTCCTCAATCCAGGTTCCGAAGGCTGCCGTCGGCTCGGTTCTGAGGCGGAGCAGCTGGGGCTGGCCCACTTTCATGAGGCAGCACTGAACACTGGGCAAGCAAGGTAAGACGCTCATCTTCCCTGCCCACAGAAAAATCACTTGAACACTGAGAACTTGTGCCAGAAGCAACATCACACCCGTTCACAGTTAAGTGACACATCACTGTAGAGGTGGGAAGGCATGGATTGTCTAGCTGGAGACCGTGAAGATATCGTGAAGCGAGTTCTAGCTTCTGAAGATTGGGGTACCGCTGATGCATCAGGAGTCTGCCGAGGCAACACTGGGCCCGCCGAGCCTTGATCCTTTTGGAAACGTATTGAAAAGGTAATGGAAATAAGTCAAAATGTTCATCCTCTTCCTGATTCAGTTGTCTCGGTACCTTTGCAAGCTTAGAAGCATTCCATAGCTTGCCATCATCTAGGCGGTATGATGCTGGACCATGTTGTTGAGTGACCTCCTGTGGTGCGGAGAAACGTCTGTCTCCTTTGAACTGAATGAGGTGTTTACGAACTTTGACAAAGTCCTCTGGCTGAATTCTGGATGGTCGTGCTCCGAACTTGTTATCTGCTATTCTTTCATCATCATTTTTTTTCTCCATCCTCTTCCTCAAATCTTAAATAGCTAGATATGGATTCTCAGCAAACAATGACGGAAATGAAGGAAATCCCACAATATCTAGCTTTGTACGATGGCATCTGCCATGAAGAAGAACTGCCGGTGCCACCCCTGTTGTGGCCTGAGGTGTAAATCTATATATGCCCAAATACTGTGCAATTGTGGTTTTCAAAGGCCGATGTTCCAACGTTGAAACTTGAACAAAAGAATTGAAAGTTCTGTTTATTCGTTCGATTTGTCCGTTGGCCTGTGGATGATATATCGAACAATGATTTAACTTGATGGCCCTGTTACTCAGAAATTGATTAAATTACTTTTACATAAACTGAGGGCCTTGATCGAATACTATCTCTTCTGGATAGCCTTCATAGGCAAAAGCGTCAAGTAAGAAATCTGTGTTATCTGTAGTTGTTACATTATCTGTCATCTTCACCTCAGGCCATTTCTAAAAATAATCAACTAAAGTGATGGCATGGCGACAATGTCGAGGCGCTCACTCAAACGGGCCGACTTAGTCGTTTGCCAACTTTTTGCCAAGGCTACTCTGGAGGAGGAACAGGGTGCAAATGTGGCAAAATGTTTTCGCCATTTTTACGTCATGAACGGTAGTAGATGAAAGGATCTCTTCCTCCGACGCGTATGCCGTAGCTGGAATGTACTCTTCCTCTGACGCGTACTCTTGCACTTCTCTCACAGAAGATCGATGCCGATTACAGACTGAATGAAAATGTCCAACTCGTCCACAACAGAAACAAGTTCTTTGCACAGAACATGTGGGTGCCGACGTTATGTAGCGATCCGATCCACATCTGTAGCAGTAGCACTGTGGCATGTTGCACGCTGCGCGTCTGTTCGCGTTCTTTGACGGAACATTGTCGGAAAAGTTGCGTTCATTCGGAACGCTGGTAGCAACGTTGCAGAAGTTGCGTCTACTCGTAGACTGTGTTACGATGCGTTGTTGCGCCGGAAGTTTTGAAGAACGGGCGTCTTCAAACGGAGGCATCGTGTCTTGACGTCGGGGACCAGCTTGACGAAAAAACGAAACTTCTTGAATTTTCGAAGGAACTCGTGGCAACGATGGCGTTGCTTGGCGCTGTGAACGAAGTTCTTGTATCGGTGCTCCGACGCCTTGAGCATCGCGAGCCGTTTGCTCATACCGCAAAGCAATATTCGAAGCTGTGGCGAAAGAGGTATCGGATCCTTCAAACAAAAGGCGTTCGCCAACATGTAGCGATGAGACGCCAGTCACGAACCTGTCTCTCATTGCTTCATCTGGGGACGCAAAATTGGACGAGTTTGCCAGATCTCGGCGTGCGGCTATGTATTCCTTACTTACTCATCTGGCTGCTGCACGCGGTTGTAGAATTCACGTCGTTCTACAACCAAATTTGTCAACACAGATATTTCTTGGGCAAGCAATGTCACTGCAGCCTTATACACATCTGGCGCAGTGTCTCCCGTCTATGTAGACGCTGATGCTGGAAGCGACGCGATCCGCGGTTGCATCGTTTACGTGCAAAATAAATTCTGCGCCCTTTGGCCCCTAAATTGTATATCAACAACAATTTCTTGCTTTCAGGTGATGCTGAAAAACCACCAGATAAGTTCGAATAAAGTTCAAATGTGTGTATTCATTGTGCCCAAGACACCACTGCGCATCCCGGTCTCTGAAGAAAAGGCTCAGGGGCATGAAAGCCGGAGAACCCTTGCGGCGCGTTTGACATTTTTTCCCGTTGAAAACCTTTTTCACAGCTTGTATTTCTCTAGTAAAATCGTCCCTCAATTCAACTTTCAAACGTCCTCGCCAGAAATGACGCATTGGTCTCGAAGGAATATTCAACATGGCGGTTCCCTTACGGAAATGCCATATCTGGACTAATATAAAAAAACAGATCTGGCATATCAGGAATTGAGCAGATATGGCATATCTGAACACATCTGGGCCAGATAAAACATATCTGCCCAATTCCTGATTTAAAGTACCTTATATGGCATATCTGGTCAGGTATGCCATATCTGCCCAAATTCCTGATTTAAAGTACTAGGTATGGCATATCTGGTCAGGTATGCTATACCTGCGAAATTTCTGATTTGGAGTGCCAGATATGGCATGTTTGGTCAGATATCTGCCCAATTCATGATTTAAAGTACGAGATCTGGCCCAGATATGGCCTATCTGGCCTAAAACCTACATGCTTAAATGTGGATGCTGTCCGATTTGCTGTGCCTAATATAACCTCCATGACCTTTTCTGTGTTGCACCTGGGCACCATTTCTGCACCATCTGGGCACCATTTCTGCCCAGTGTTGACTTCCCTACAGATGCAATATGCATATGAATACAAATCAGCAGCGGTACCATTTTTATTGACTGACTATATAGGCGCCCAGGCCTGCAGTACAGTGGATGCAGGGTAAGCCACGGACGATAGTCACAAGAAGACGAAAGTGGATGTAGTTCAAGAAGGCTAAGTGGATACGGGGTAAGCCACGCACGATTTTCGCGATAAGATGAAAGGCAGGTGTGTCAAGCTGCTTTTTCGCTACGCACGAAAGGCTTGCTTTTGGAGTTTACAAAAGGGTCTATGCTGCCCTCAGGGAACCATGGTGAAGGTAATCAATCGATCAAGCGGCGAGCCGTCTGCACGCAGCTGAACACTAACGGTTAGCGTTCCTACTCCCCCCTCCGTAGTGACACAAAAGATTATCCAAGAAGCTAGCTTATTGAAGTTCTTATAAGCGTAGCAAATGCCTATGCACTTAAGATAATATAGAGGGTAAATTCGGACGAAAAATTCTTTATTTCGACGAACGAGTACAACCCAGCACACGCGTCTTCTCCTGCTGGTCGTGTTAGTCGGCCTTAACATATGCTTCTCAGCAAATTTATGAGGGTATGGTTGTACCACGTAATGCAGGACTGGGCCCAGCTATTTTTGGGAGTGATAAATGCTCAAGAAGAAGGCGTACAGTCTCATCTTGACGACGCGCACAGACACCGGAGCCGTCGATCCACCCCCGCCTTCCTGACGGGGACACGTGGGCCGCCGTGATTGGCGCGCAAGTCGTGCCCAACTGAAGATCTGAGCAAAATGTGCAATGAAAAGCTCAAGCATCTGTTTCCTGCACAGATAGCTGCTTTGCCTTTTCACTGCGCATTTCGCTCAGCTTCGTTCCCAAAGACTGCAAAATTATCTTCTCCGAGAATTCCCACCCCTTCTTCGCGGCCGTGGTCTTGGTGCAGGCTGAAATAGATAAAAACCACAGTTAATTAACACATGACAGATTATAAGTGCTTGTCATTTTCAGTATATCTTCCTGTATATCTACTTCAGCCAAATTATTCCATGCAGACATGTATCAATTTAAATGATTCTGTACAACTAAATGACTTGAACGTGCGCTTTGAAAGTAACTGCTGCAAAATAAATTAGTGTATATTTCAGCTCTGTTTGTGAGCACTTATTTTTCTTCAAATGAGCAAAGAGGAACAGAACACAATAATTAATATCAGATATAGAGGCAGGGTGCTTTGATTTAGAAACATGCACATCTTCCATGGAAGTTAAGTCTGTATGTGTGGGCTCAACAAAAAATTGCTCAATGATTGGAAATGCTTTTTTATTCTCCTGAAGTGCCAACGAGCAACACAAGTATTGACGTGACAGCCACAGTTTCAGTTTTCAAACGTATGGTAACACATGTGCATGAGGTTTATCGTCCGAAACCAACTTTGGGAGATTTTGCACCACCAATCCAAAGACCTTCACTACAGCACCTCTGATATGCAATTTCGACCGCAGTAGATTTTTTAAAGTGCGCTACCATCGCGCAGTACTTTACCAAAAATTTAAGCCCTAATATAACCTTATTATACTTCTGGAAAGTTCCTAATATTGCAAGTTTCCAATTAACACATTCTAGGGCTGGATGCAGGCCACTTATCACCGCAAACTTCATAATATCATCTGCCTGTCTAACTTCCTGCTACCCAAGCTGTGCTTGCCTTCATTCCCTTCAAATCCATTCCTTTACCTTAAATGACCATGCATTGATTATTTTGACTTGGCATTATGCACCCTGCTCATTCTTTCAAATTTGAAAAAAATATTGATGGTGCAAACCTGTGCCAATCAATACAGATTTGCGTGTACACTGGGCAGGCTTTGGGGAAACACCCAGCTGGTTTGTCACAAAAATGATAAACAATGCATCACAGCAACAATTAAAGCATATCATATATCTTAGCACTCATAATCCACCTTGCTCATACAGCCAGTGCAATCAGTTAATTTGTCTAATCAGTAAACAGCAATAAATGACAAAAAACTGTGTAGTACACCTCAAAAATGAGCAAGGGCACCCAAAGACTAAGGCAGAAACAAGAGAGCAGCTAATTCAGCAGAAACTAAACAGTCACAGATTCAAAATTGCAGGAACTCACACAAAATGGCTCTGACCGTAGCTGGCTCCTACGATTGCCGTTGCTCATTAGGCCTGTGCGTCCCCTTGGCACGATAGCCTTTCACTTAGCAAGTCAGCAGAGCTTGCTTCGTAAGCACAGCTGTCAGCAGGCCACGGGCAGTCGCTGTCGCAGTCTTCGACAGTTCAATGCTTTTGACGGACAATGTCGCCAGAAAAACACCACATCCAGGCTCCAACTCTATTACCTGCAAAAATAAAGCACACACCAAATAAATTTAAGTTTCATGTTCAAATCTAACCTAACAGTGCCATTAAAATTCCTTAAGTGGACATTGAGGAAAAGATAGCTTGTATCAACAGGCTACTGCATTCTAATAAAAAGGAGACCACTTCTACAGCGAACTGAGGTATAATAAGTTGAAAAGAATAAAAGCTACTGGGGGCCCTTAAGTCTCCTAACATTCTGGGAATGCGTAACCATTAAGTGCTACTGTTTCATTTTCTGTTGCTTTTTTTAACCAAGGTAAATGCGCTTTGGATGGTTTTTGCGTGGTTCAGCATTTTATTTTGGATTCTACTCATCGAGAGTTTTTCAATGTTACATGATATGACACTGTAGCCTACAGTTCAATTGTTAATCACAGTTAAGTAATGGTTAACCAAGACCTGTAATTAGGCATGTCCAATTAAATTCGACATAAGCTATCCAATCATATATGATTTGATGCTGTAACTTGCTGTTAAATTTTTAATCACAGATAACTAATTATGTTAATTAAGACTAGAGTTCAGTGCAGTTACACTTGACAGAAGCTATCCAATGATATAACACTTACGCTTCACATAAGCTACACAGCCACTATTCTGTACATATACGCCGTGCACACATGAGCCATGTTTTGCATTAAAATATAGGTGTTGTCATGAGTGCCCAATTTCTCATAAAAACGAGTGTCGACATAAATTTTCAAGCCTGGATCTAAGCACCTAGGCTGGCGCAACTAGTTGTTTTCGGTGCCGATGCATGTCTGAATCAAGTGACAGGAATATTTTAAATTGAATTTCCTCAGGCATAATAATAATAATTGATTTTTGGAAAGGGAATGGCGCTGTATCTGTCTCATATATCTTTGGACACCTGAACCGTACCATAAGGGAAGGGATAAAGGAGGGAGTGAAAGAAGAAAGGAAGAAAGAGGTGCCGTAGTGCGGAATAATTTCGACCACCTGGGGATCTTTAACGTGCACTGACATCGCATAGCACCCGGGTGCCTTAGCGTTTTTCCTCCATAAAAACGCAGCCGCCACAGTCGGGTTCAAAACCGGGAACTCCAGATCAGCAGCCGAGCGCCCTAACCACTGAGCCACCGCGGCGGGGTTATTTCCTCATGCATAAATGTGTTTTAATGTGGCTAGACAAAAGTCGCTACAGAAACAATTTTTACTCAGCGCAATCACTGGATAGAGTTCCCTTGATTGGTGATGGAGCAAAAGCTCTTTCACCATGGATGCATATGACCCAGAAAATGGGTGCACCATTCCAAACTACTATTCTGAGCCTCCTATTGTGTATACACATGAAAATCAGCTTGCTTTCACACTTCTTGTGCGAAACTAGAAGCTTGGCAATTTCCTACTATTCTGGCAGTGAAACGTGAAAGGAGGGAAGTGGCTTTATTAGGACCACATGTGTCACTAGTGCTGCACATTTTCTGCCTCAAAAACGGTAGGGCAGCCAATGTGAAGTGCCTTCGCAATGCAGAGAAGTTGACTTGTGCAAAGGGTCTATATATGTCTTGTGAATCAAAATGAAACTGCGCGCATACAGCACATGAATCTGATAAAGTTGGCATAACATCTTTTCAATTTAGGTGTATGTGAGTGAGCGCGTCTCTACCCCTTAATTTAATCATACTTTAAAACACCTCAATAATAACAAGAAAAGGCTTTTTCGGGCTGCCAGAAGAAATAATAACCTTAGCACGAGGAGGAAATATTACGAAGCCGAAAAGGTTTATAACGCCCAAGTTTTTAAATCTAAGCAAACATTTTTTAACACCACACTCCCCGGAATGTTGCGCACAAACCCTCGTCAGTTTTGGAAATGCATTAATCCTAACCCTAGCAACACAACACTTCGCGACGATAACTCTGCAGTTGCCGAACAGGATGTTGCCGAAGTGCTTATACAAACCGTTAGTTCTGTATTTACTCGTGAACCAGACGATGATCTACCTGATTTTCCGTAATTTGGTTTCCCTGTTATGCCCGATATATCATTCGAACCACATGGTATACTTAAAATAATTGACTCTTTGAAACTAACCTCATCAGCAGGTATTGATGACAAAGTTAAGGCACTAAAAAACACAAAACATGTCACAAGTGAACTGCTCTCTCATATCTTTCAGCAATCTCTTTCATCAGGCATTGTACCGTACGACTGGAAAGTGGGTAAAGTCATTCCAGTACCAAAAAAAGGGCCTTCATCTTCTCGTCACAATTGCCGTCCGATATCCATTACTAGCGTTCCATCAAAGCTAATGGAACACGTAATCTTCTCTCACATCATGAAATTTCTAGTTTCTCTTAATTTCTTTCACGCAAACTAGCACGGATTCATAATGAACCTTTCTTAAGATACACAATTAGCTCTATTTATAAATGACATAAGCGCTAAACTTGATCTCAACATTACAGTGGACACCCTCTTTTTAGACTTCGAAAAAGCCTTTGACAAATTTCCACACAAGCGGCTTTTTTTGAAACTCTCACATCTTAATCTCAATTCCCTTGTTCTTGCCTGGATTCGTAACTTTCTAACTAACCGGCAACAGTTTGTTTTTGCTAATAAATGTTCATGATCCCGCTCTTTTGTTATTTCTGGGGTACCCCAAGGCACAGTCCTCGGGCCCCTTCTTTTTCTCATTTATATAAACGATCTACCAACTGACATACGCTCTAACATACGCTTGTTTGCTGATGATTGCGTTGTTTACCATCCTATACACACTAACGATGATCACCAGCTCCTTAAATCTGACATAGATTGCATATTATCTTGGTGTGATAAATGGCTAATGTCGCTTAACGTGAAAAAATTCTCCTTTCCTTCCACAGGCGTCACTCTGACCCCTCTTCAAAGTACTTTATTGCTAACTCAGAAATCACCGCTGTAACAACTTAAAAATACTTATGTCTACATTTAACGCATGATCTAAGGTGGTCAAACCATGTCACGTAAATTTCAAAGGAAGCTGATCGCGTCCTCAGGTATTTTCGGCAAACGTTACGTCTAGCACCACCATCGTTGAAATCACTAGCCTATATAACATTTGTATGGCCTAAACTTGAGTACGCATGAGCTATCTGGGACCCTAATCAAAATAACCTTTCTAATACGCTAGAAGCAATTCAAAACCGCGCCTCTAGGTTCATCTTCTCTGCTTATTCTTATCACGAAAGTGTCACCAAAACTAAAACGCAATGCTCATCTCTCAAGTTGCACTAGCCGACATCGCATCGCAAGATTATGTCTGTATGACAAGTTCTATTATCATGCTCTGCACGGGTATGTTATCATCTCAGCCTACCGCACCTCAAGCCGCACGAACCATGAAAAGACCACCTATCCTCCGCCTGCCCGCACATCTGCTCATCTGTCCTCATTTTTTGTACGCACCGCAAAAGACAGGAATGACTTACCCGGCCGCGTCGTGCTTCACACGGATCCATCACTATTGAAGTCATCGATTGAAGCAATATTATGCCCTGTTGCCCACTCCCTCATGTGATATTCCTTCAATGGGGCCTTTGAGGTAGTAATAAATAAATAACATCATATACAAGTAAGCCTTTTCTTGCTGCCAACGAAGGGAGCATGAATATGCTCGTTTGTCCTGCACTGGTTGTTGCTTTGCTTAAGCAAGCATAGCTGTGTGCAACAGTATTTTCTGTAAGAAAGCTGGAACCTGTAATGTGCGGAATTTGTGCACTTTATATCTCCTGGCGTGAAAAGAGTTCAGGAAAGATTTGTGTCTGGCCGCATTGATCTCACAGGCCATGAAAAAGCCAAAACAAACACAGGCTAGTTGCTCTATGGATAAACAAAAACAGCTGCTGCACATCCCCAGTCATTTTCGTTTGTTTTGTAGCAGTGTGGCACAAACTGTATCTTACAGGTGCACATCACGCCACAAGTGAGGGAAAATCAGCGACTAAAAAAGAAATATCCTTTCGTTTGCATGAGCATTAACGAGAAATGGATCTCTACTTGCAGATTGTGTAGGAGAGTTCACCGGTGTTTCATGACAATATTCAGTAACTCTCTAGTCAAGCATGTAAACCTAAATGTATACCAGAATAATTTTTCCCCAAGAACAAAGATGTAACTTGTATAAATTGTACCCTCACAATATTCATTGTGCGATGCCTGAAAGGAATTACGGTGTGGCAGAAGATGTCAAGGACGAGTAGAGGTGTCTAATCATTTCGTGCTTTGTGGAAACATTTTTTTTTCTCTTTTAGTTTAAGCTTTGTCTTGCTATTTGAACTGCATGAAAATATCTCAATTAATTTGCTCCAAATTTTTACTACTTTTACCATGGTTTAAAAAACGTTCGCTCACACATCACAACATTAGATGTTTGGATGAAACTGAAACCCGTGTTAAAGACATACAGGAGAAGTAATAGTCGCAGATTGAAGCAAGATATCCTTAAAAAAAATTGGCTTTATGAAACAGGAACAAATATTTTTTATTGTGTCATATCAGTTTCAGTGAACTGTTTTTCTTTGTATGAATGGATGATGTGTATTATCATCTTATTGGCCCATCACATTCGTCACCCTTTGAAGTGGTAAGGAAAGTTTTGCTGCAGTAGTCAGAGAGAAACATGGAAAGTTAAAGAATCTGAAAAGATATGTTGATAGGCACCCTGAATATATTGAAAAATTACAGGGGCACACTTAAATCTGCTTACTTGCCAAAATGTGAAAGCATTGCGTGTTCCATACACTGTTCTGTTACGACTTCCACGTGCATTTCTTCTGGTCAAATTTGGAAAAAGTCAAATTTCTGGAGTAAAAGGACAAAATTTGGGGCTGGCCCACCAAATTTCGTCCCAAATTTGCAAGTCGCCACTGAGGTGGCCACTCTTATATTAGGTTAGACATCAATTTCGGTCAAACTCAGATGAAGTCAAATTTTGGAGGTCCCTATAGAGACCGAATTTCGGGGTGGGCCGACATAAGTTTGGAGGGCATCATTGAATTGGCCATTATCGATTCAGGTTAGACATCAATTTTGGTCCAATTCTGAAGAGGGCAAACTTCGAGTGTCCGGGAAAGGGGCTAAATTTTGGGGATGGCCCATCCAAATTTGGAGATGACTATTGATGTGGCCGTACTCAAATTAGATTGCATACCAAATTCAGTCAAATTATCTGGCTATTCAGGCTGACATGCTCTGATAACAGCTCTTACAGACACGCTCTGTCCACAACTTAATTTGCTCCAATAATTAACGAATCATTTAAACATCTCACTAACTTAATTACTCCTACTTTTTAAATATTTACTTAATGAACAATTATGTTAATTATCCATGCAGTTGGTGATTGACAGTGTGCGGAAAGTTCTGATGACACATTTGACGACAAGCTCTGTCCACGCCAGCCATGACCAAAGAAGTGCTTTCGCTTTAAAATTACCCATTGATCCTAACAAACGGCATGCTCTTTGAGTGGCTGTTATAAAAAAAAAGCCTTTCAGATGTGATGAATGATGAATGGGTGGCTAATGCGTGCATTTGTATTTAATGATGTGCAAGGTTGCTACAGTCTTGTGCATTGCGTCGTCCTGTAGCAAAAAAAGCAATGGTAACGGCTGAAATTAAATGGTGCAAAATTACCAGAATCTTGAGTAGCCACATGTCCTATGGAACTAGGCTTCTTGTCCTGAGTGTGCTTTATAATTTTACAAGATGCAATATTAACTAGCTCAAATGTCGATTCTGCTTCACTGCCACATGATTATGACACCTTATAAACAGTGTAAATAATGCACAAGATGAATGATGCCACACACTTGACAATGCATGAACCCTTCTTCCGACAGGCGGAATCTCTAACTATCCTATAATTTATGGCTCACACTCATGGCGTTTGGGGAGCTAGAAAAAAGTCTCATTTCCTTCCTATGTTTCTCAGTTGATAGAAAACAGCTTAAAAATGCAAGAAACAAATGTGTGACTATTTTAGGATGAGCTCTTCCACACCATATCTTGCCCAAAGAACTACATTTGTTGCATTCTGGTCACTTCTTACAAAGCGTTGCACTGAGTGTATCTCTACAGACAAAGGGAGGGCATGTGAAGAAAATTGTTAATACAGAATTACGCAGTGGGAAGAAAATGCAATGCAAAACAGTTGAGACCTATAGGCTGGCTACCCCACAGATTCAAATATGGCTATCTCACGGATCGAATGCGGCAAACAGACACTGCTGGTAATGCCACACTTTCATTGAGCTCCTGCCCTGTGTGCATTTAACTGTTTAAAAATGAATCACTGGTTTAACTATAAATACTACTCCATTATACAAGGAACCTTTTCTTCAAATATTGCAATATGAAAGGAGGTTGTCTCTTTTCTTATAGGACAGTGTTGCATTTTTTTGCCTGATGTCAGCCAAATGAAACAAGTGGACTTAACAGTAGTGTTTCTCTCAACTGCAACATTTTCAAAGAGCAAGAAAGGTGAAAGATCTTAATTTACTACCTACTGACAAGCTGTATGAAAATACTGCTTTGCATATTTTTTTTAGTAGAGCTGTATTCCACACTTGTTTAAGCCAAGACATTTTTTGCCTAGGTGTTCGTCACAGTCAGAAGATAAATTTATGAAGCGGGACAGATGTGAACAAATAGGCATCAAAAATGCCTTGAAAATTCAAGAATACCAGAGAAATAACCTCCAGATAAGAGCAGAGAGTGCAAAGCCTCATGGTATAGCTACTTCCAGTACAAGACACTGCAGTGCACCTTCAGGCAGAAACATTGCGCACAGAGTACTTACTCCAGGGTCGCTTCAAGTGTGCCGCAGCTGTGATGACATGGTCACGTTAGAAGGTGCCGCAGCTGCGCTGAATCCAAGAGCCTGCTGTTCATTGTGTACTGGTCCCACAGCGCCTTCTCCAGGATCTTTAGCGGCATGTGCGTCACTGTTATCATCAGGTGGTAGTGTTGAAGCATCTGTTGATTCTTCTCCAGATGGCCCAGCTTCGTCCATGATGGGTAGTTGCCGAGGGCAATTTTTTTGCTCCAGTTCATTGACGAGCTTTTCAGCTCGTTTGAGGTAGCCGTCGAGCCCTAGTTCCAAAACGATACCGCGCACTTTAGCAAACATTGATAGAAAGCAGTAGAAAGGAAAAAAGGTTGGCAGAGGGTTCCCTTATAAATTATTTATCACAGTTAATGCAGGAAATAACACAAGTGCAAATGTACGTATACGTTTTGCTCAGAACAGTCTACTGCCAGAAAAAAGTGCAAAAATATTCTTATATTCTTGTAAAACTTTCTATGCGATAACAGTAAGCATCGAAACCATGGTTTGGGCAGGAATTTATACATTACATCGGCAAAGAATGCGACACCATAGCCAACTACAGCTGTGTGCCGCGCTAAAACTTAACATGCGACCCAAGCAGTCAGGTTGCTTTGTTGTTGTTGTTGTGTGTTGGTTTTAAAGGCGCATAAGCAACTGAGGCTATCATGCACCAAACACAAGGTTAAAAGGATAAGAGTCTGATGGGTGTATTATTGACTGCAATTGTACTTTCCGAAAATCACTGATCTAACAGTAGAAACTTACTTTGGTGTTTCCTTACTTGCCCCTGCAAATGTTCATTTTCTTTCCTTAAACCTTCAATTTTCTTGTGCACATCCACTTCGTGGGCTTCCTTGATAGAAGCTAGAAGGCTGTCATCTTGCTTCTTTCGGCAGTGTAGTTTCTAATGATATTAAAGAAGAAAACAATTTGAACACATCTTTGCAAACATAGCATAAAAATAGAGCTGAAAAAATTATAAAACAAGCTAGACGGCTACTGGTCATGAACTCTGAAAGCCGTACAGCCCCTAGAGATTGCGGAACAGACAATAAGGTATATAGGAAAGCTTTCTTTATAGAGCGATTTTCAACTGTGTTTTTGCGACACTGAACTTTGGTGCATAGAGGAAAACAAAGAAAAATGGTTCACTGGCAGTAACAGCGCCGTCTGCCTCTAGCACCCTGTGGCACAGGCAGAGATTTTTTTTATGTGGAAGCAATAATAGGCTCATGCCACAGAAAAGTGTCTGCCTGCAATCCCAAACCTGGCCTACCTGGACCCCTAGAACTGGACTTTTTCAGAATTTGACAGATTGGTGTCCACCTGATTTAAGTATAGCCAACTCAGTGATGACTTCACAATTGAGGTGGTCCACCCACAAAATCTGGCCCACCAGACACCTGAAATTTGACTTCGTACGAAGTTGACCCAAATTATAGGTGCCCAACTTAATCTGAATAAGGCCAACTTAGTGGTGACTCCCAAATACAGGTCGGCCATCCTTAAAATTTGAAATTCTTCGCATTCTCTGGGCATGAGAGGCTATGTGCACCCTTGGAATTTTTTTTATTAGTCTTGACCCCCATATACCTTTTGATACATGGGCACTTTCATTCTTAACTGAGTGCATTCCTGACTTACACTTGAATAATACTTCACATACAACATCACATGGTCAAGAAGGTAACCTGCTGTGTGTACTGGTATGCCTGTCATGTATATCTTGAAAACTTTTTTACTGCCTGCAAGGCGGTATTCCCTCTGCTTCTGTCTCTCCTGTCATGTTAGATGAAGTTGAATGCTATGAAAAGTACCAGTCTTCTGCTGCTTTATGGAGCAAGAGAATTATTTTGCTGCGCTTTTTCATCACACAACAAACACAGCACGTACATTTATTGCTAAGTAGCATGCACTGTTTTGAACCAGTAGCAAAAGACACCTTAGAGCTGCCGTTGAGAAATGCAAAAAGTACTAATGCAAATGAAATTTAAATCACGTCTTAGACCTGCCCAATCACAAATGCAATAACTGTTTTATATCTCAAAGCATTGCTATGTGCTGTGGTCTAGGAAAGCAGGGAGAATATACAGATCAGAAACAATATGTTTTATATATGCAGTACCAGTTACTGCAGAGTGAATAATGGCGAAAAAAAATAATTGCAGGTGTCTATGCATGCACACGCGGGCGTGTTCGCACGCACGTGCGCGTACACACACACACAAAGCCGAGAACGTACAGCGCTACCAAGAAATAAGGAGACAAAATCATGCCTTTTTCCCGGACTCCATTCGTGCAGTCTTGTTCTGAAGTGAAATCATTTTTTCCATTTTCCGCACGAGCTTGTGTTCGTCCTTTTAAATGAACAAGAAATTTATGGTTGGGAGCAAGTACAAAATGCGCAGCACTCAATAAAGAATTATTTCTTCTTCAATGCCTACAATCCGAGACATGCAGCACACGTAGCAGATTTTCCCCATTGATGTAAACACTACAAAAAAAATTCCTTTCTCGAATGAGAGCATTTGGATGCTGATTCAGGGCAAATGGCAGTTTAATTACCATGACGTAAAAATTACCGCCGCGATACATCGCTGCACAATCCTTTTCCGCGAGCGCCCTTTGTTCAAATTGGCCTTGTCTAGAATCGGGAACTATACAAGCACATGACGCTGCCAGCACCAGTAATTAACTGACCACACGCCTGCAGGTAATTTAGAATTACACAAACGTACGTCTTAAAGAGCGATATGAATATCAGGGCTTACCTGAAACGCCGATGAGTGTAGCAGCGAACGACCCTTCATTTCGCCACTGCACAACTTCGCATCCCTCGGCAAGGTCTTCGCCAGACTTGCTGCTGATGCGATTCATTTTCAAGACATCATATGTCTTCTCATCTTCAAAAAACACCAGGTCTTAACGGTCCATTGTAGAAAAAAAAGGCCGCGCACGGATGAAAGAAAATCCAACGTTTAGACGGTTATGATGTTGGGCAAACCTGGACCACATTGAACGAGCGCAAATACCCAACGGCCTGAAGAGACCGTAGTCTAACCGCCAAACTGCCAGAACATGACGCGCGCTGATGCGTTTTTTTTTCTCATATAGTTTCGGTTTCAGTCATCTAAACGGACGCATTTTGGTCTGTTTTGGTTGCGTGCGGCATGAAATATGACTATATGAAATATGACGGGCTTGCGAAAACGAACTAAGCAGCGACCGGTTTCCTGCAGTTTTTGTGCGCCGTACATACATGAGTTGAATTCGTCTGTGGCATCACAACTGCCAAACGAAGATCTAAAGCAAAACCAAAAAACCTAAAAAATTGATTTAAGAAATGATTATTGTTGTTTAGCGAAATCCATGTTACTTTTTGTGTTTAGTAATTTGCTGTGCATCCCCTTACATACATACTACACAACTAAAATTTGGTGTCATTACTCCTTTTAAAGCCTTTGGCGGAGCCTTCTCTAGATGTCTTCTATCCACATCCAAATCGAAAAGGGCTTGGCGGCGTTCGGTTCTTCGTTCTAGTTCGGTTAGGGTGCCTCAATCGATGCGCGTGCCAGGCGCGCGGCGCGCGCATAGAGACACCCTTAGAACCCCAAGATCGGTATGTTCGTTGCGCACAGTTGTTCCTGCGGCCGGCACAGCGATTCATGGTACTGTGTCCACGCCTGTCGGCCTGCTCAACGAACAACACTTGGAGTACGCCAGCATGAACAACTCAGCGACGTAAGTATACATATCACCGAAGTCAGCATGCTTATGGAGAGCTAGAGCAGTGTGCTGCGTGACAAATAGCGTACTAACGTGCGTACCTGCTTTGTTTCTGCTCCTGTGCTTGGGCTTTCATCATTCGTATCGCTGTGCAGCAGCACTTGAACGAAGGGTTTATCTGTGACAGCCGCTACGTGCGTTAAAGTTTTGTTTATTTTGCGCCGCCTGGCACGGCTCGAGCAAAAATGACCCCACCACGTGTTCGGAAATGCATGGCCACAATACTGTTTCGGGTTTCTATTTCATGTACTGGGAGGGCCAAAAGTTAACGGGACGTGTGCGTACATGCTCTATCCGCTGGCAATACCACACGGCTGTTTCGCGAGGCAGAGCTATAAACTTTTTTCCTGAAAACATGCGTCCTGTAAAACTTTATTTGTGATATTACCATGCGTATGGCGCGGCAGTTTTGTTACAGAGTATGTCTGAATTTTTTCCTATCACATAATTTTATTGCTCTTTCAATTAAAAAACTTGCCAGTGCATGAAAGGTGTATAGATTTTACGCTCGAATGTTTTGTCACATTGTCTAGGGTACAATATGCTTGACAAACTATTTCAAAAACTTTGCTCTTATTCCGTCAGGTACAAGAATTGTTGTGGTTTCGTTGCCACTCAAAGATGAATCCAAGCAGAAAGCGCGGCCCTTACAAAAAGTACCTGTGGAATGCAGGACAACTAGTAAGTCTACACTTTTCACATGATCTTGACTCAGTACATTGATTCAGACATGTATATAGGTAATGGTTGCTGCATGAAAGCAGACAGCTCACTAGTATGCATGGGCAATGGATGCATTAACCTTCTAATCACTGTCTCATATTTAAACCAGAAATGCGTTGAACTTGCTTAGCTGCTTTAAAAAATAAATTATCATTCTGAAATGTTAGTTTGGTCCTCATTAGAAAGTTCAAGCAGGATAAAAACTTTTCTGATTTAAATGCTTGTTTATGATTAGTAAAAGGTGCGATTGGAGGGAATACGAGGCCAAGAAAGCTATAACTGTCTGTAGTAGCAGTGAGAGGCACGCCTTCCTGTGTTGCTTTTGGCAAAAAGCTCTCTTGCATTTTATGTGAAACATTTCATGTTAAACATAGCTACATGTTTTGTCGGTTGCGAGAGTTTTGGATGCCTTATTGCCTTCATGTTTCTGACTGATTTGGAACAGGTACCTTCTTTGTCATTTTATATTTCATATAAAAGATTACACTTTTGTTTAACTTTTCATCTGTAGAAACTGAAATTTTCTAGTAGTTAAAGGAAACATAATTTTTTATGCTGTTCTCATATGTGCACTCTTTGATTCTATATTTCTCCTAGCTTGCACTGAAATCTAAATGAGGTGCATATGGTACTAGGCTAATGGAAAAATTGATTAACATGCCTTGACTCGAACTTTTGCTCCAGGTGACCAGAAACATAACTTCACTTGAATCGCTCCTCGAGTTTTGGAAAAGCTTGATGTCCTCAAGTACATCTCTAAGTTGCGCCGGTGTTACCTTTAGCGCTCCTCGATCGCTGCTCTGCTTATATGAGGGTTGATAACGGCGCTCACCTTGTACTGGTGGCAACTGTAGAACTCTGACTCGAACTCTTTCATATTGCACTCGTCCGTACACTCATTCTGTTGATCAGTTCATATCAACTGAATTCATTGGCAGCTTTCCTACCAGGCCTCCTAGTACTAATTCCATGAAGAATGAGGAAGTGTCATCAGGGACTGAGATCTTGTTGGAAAAACAAGCCTTGGAGAAAAGCTGACTTACAGATAGCTGCAAATTGTTTATTGCTAGAGCAACGGAGATGCTAGCGGGTTCATTTCGTTGGCTGGCACGGCAGAGCCTCAAGTGCCCCCCACCTTCCCCTGGGCCGCTTTTCTGAGTGCCTGCTGGCCTGTTTCTGTACTGTGAAAGGAAGCAAATGGGAAGTGTTTTGTTGAGTATGGGTCCTAGGCCAGGATGAACAAACCAAAAAGTGGAATTTTTCGGGTTTAACCGATGCCATAATATTTTTACCAGTGGATGTTTATCAGTGTTTTTCGATTAAAAGCTGAAAATACCGAGCCTACTGATAATCGCGTAATGATGCTGTGGCATGGGCACATTTCCAGCCATCTTTGGACACCTGACAAATGTTTCACAGACTACCCTGTGCCAAGTTGTGGAGTGCAGTTGGCGGCTAATAGCGAGCTCGATGTGCGTGGCAGCTTCCACATACAGCTGCTCACTTGTGGGGAATGGCGTGTTGCATACAGAAAGCTGGGGGGCATCGGAGAAACTGTCAACCTGTGCGAGCATCTTGGATGTGCGCACCAACAGCTTGCCTATCGCCTCAGGGTATGCATGTCTTTCGATGCCTAGTGCTGTCCTAGGAGAGCACTGATTTGCTTGTTCCACAAAAGGAGTGTTTGTGGTCAGCAAAAGGCACGGCTTTTCAAGCACATTGGTAATTACAGCTCCCAGCTTGCTTTGAACCCGCAAGCGACATTAGTTTTTAGAGAGTTCAACTCTTTGGTTTGGGTGCATGTGTTGCAACTTGCTGCACAGAAGCATGCGGTGTTTTCACCACACCCGAGCCCTGAGCTTCGCGAGGGCAAAGGGAAGGCTAACAAATTTTACATGAAACCCAAATAAACATAACTAGCTTTAAGACCATTCTTGAACACCTGCTTGTTCTACATGGGCTGTGCGTCGCCAGCAGAGACCATTTCCACACGCAAAAGTGTTTCCAGACATCTTTCACTGCATCTGCTGGTTCATGCAGCCCACAAAACACGTTTTACTGGGCTGTGAATGTAGAAGTTGCATGTGAAAGTTGTTTAGAAGACTCAGCATGACGAAATATATATGTTACATAGGGCGGCATGCAGATTGTGGGCCACATTTTGGCCTTAATCTCAACCTTTGTGGGCCATTCACGCCACCTCGAGTGGAAGGAGATTTCTTGAGGAGGCTTTCTCCGCAGAAATATTGAAATCATGAATCATCAATGACCCAAGAGTGAAGGATCGGCTGTTTTCTCAATGTTTGTGAAAATGGTCGTAAACGTTTTTGCTGTGTTCTGTAATAGCCAGCACATTGGATTCCCAGGTATTAGCCATTGCTATGCTATAGCTAAAAGGCTACACATTCCCCTGCTCTCTTTAAAGAGACACCAAGGTCAAATAAGGAGTTGGCTGTATTGCTGACTAATTCTATTGATAAATGATATTTTTCACTGAAAACAGAGCCTTTATAAACTACAGAAAAAAATACACATGATACCACTACCTGCCATTTTTTTTCAAATGAGGTCCATAAACAGCAGCACTTTTTTCTATTTATGCACATATATTAGTCCACACTGGTTTCCGTTTCATTGAAGTCATTTTATGTTGCCTACGAATTGGACACACACACATCACACACAATTTTATTCTTGCTACACATCAGAGACCAGCATGTGAGCTGTGTGGAGAAGAGATGACAGTAATGCACATTTTATGCTCGTGTAATGGACTGGATAAACTGAGGAAAAAACACTTCCCAGATTATTTTTGAGGAACACATCCCATTCCATCCCAGCCTAATCTTAGGACAAGATTCACACATCAATATCTCATCTGTCATTTCATTCTTGAAAGAAGCAAAGCTTTTAAACCAGATATGATTTTTTAAACACCCCTTTTGATATCTCTCACCTATATACACACTAAACTTTGCGTTTGGCAGGATGCCCTTAGTAGCCTAGTGCCATTAAACCCAGCCCAACTGAACATTGGTTTCCACTTCAGTTGTTGGTAGCTAATTTCAATAAAAATGCAAGAATATATTTGTTGGTAAAAGAGATGTGACGAGAGCCATGAAATACCAAGAAATTGATCTCTTCTAACAATTGCAGTTTAATCTAATGGTCCTCAGTGTGCCTTCAGGCATAGCCCTACCTGCATATTGCAACATTGTGCAGAAAGTCCTTTATGTCCCTTTTGATTCCTTTCATTACATTACATTTCCTGTGCTTTGCCATTCTTTGCTTTGTTATCCGCTTCCTTCATATTGTTACAATTGGAGGAAAAGGTATAATGTACCATTGAGAGCATCTTCAGATTGCTACAATTATAGGAGAATGTATAATGTGCCATTTATATCATGCTCACTGAAGCGCAACCAGAAGCGAGCTTGAGCATGATCACTGGGGCGCAACCAGAAGCGAGCTTGACTTGGCTTCAAGCAGGAGTACTTCAAGGAGTACAAGCTCATAATTGCGTTACTACAAATGTTTGTGTGAAGTACAAACACTTATAAATTGTATTTTATCTTCCACGGGAAACCTGCCAGCGCTGGCAAGCATCGTTTGCAGCAAGCTTCAGCGAGGCTTCTGGCTTCAGTGAGACTTCTGGTTCCAGCGAGACTCCTGGCTCCAGCGAGACTGCTAGCCACTGCGTTAGTGCCACTTCGTCACCCTCAGCGCTGGGCGATGGACAGGGTGATATATCCAGTGCTGCCTCATGCAGTGATAGTGAGGAGGATGATCCAATGAACTGTTCTACATATGAGATCGATTCTGCAGGTTCTGGTAACCCCATCACTTCTGGGAGCCCCGACACTACTAAGCGTGCACTTTTTGAGGGCAGTGCTTTCAGCAATGTTGACGCATGCCTCATTTTAATGGTACTGTTTTTTTCTAAGTTTAAACTAACCAGAGAGTGTTTGGACCAGATTTTGTTTATTTTTTTCAGCTGTATTGCCATCTTCCAACACACTTCCAAACACAACATTTAAATTCTTCAAGTTGTCAGGATTTCAAAGAGGCACAGAAGTGCAGACACACTTTTTTTTGCAAAAAACTGTCAGCAATATCTCTAAGTGGACATGACAGCCTGCCCCAGCTGTGATTAGGAGTGCCGAGATACGCGTTGCAGTTTTTTTCAGATGAGGTTGACTGACACATTACGGTCATTTCTTGAAAACAACAAAATATATAAGTATTTTATTAAACGAGTGAGTTCTGCCAGTGATCACCCTCTAGAAGACATTGTGGATGGCGCAATGTACCAAGGCTGTGCTGCCCACTCATCAGAATTTAATTCACGCTCCTCTGGAATACTGATGGTGTACAGGTATTCAAGAGTTCCGTAAGATCCCTTTGGCCAGTCCACTGTGTTATCCCTGAACTTCAATCAATCAATCAATCATTTTTTATTCAGACATGAACTTGTATGCACAGTACATGCCCACGAGATGAGACAAAAGAAAGAAGCTACTGGCATTCTTCCGGACGAGGCCTCACCCCGGGTCACACATCAAAGGCAGAAGGGTGGTTACATTCATTAAAACTCAACAAGCTCTTTAGTTCATTTTTCACAGTAGTTGAAAGTTAATGAAGGCACATAGGATAACAAAGAGAAAAGAAAAAGACCAGTAACGCTACAGTTCGCAACAAAATAGAAAATATGACAGGAGTGAGGCTATCACTGTAAACATTACATAGCACAAGTATTTGATGGGTCAGTCGTACGCATAAAAAGCATCTTCATTTTCTTTTTGAAATGACAAGTGGTTTTACAAGTTACAGCTTCGTCAATTATGGAAGGATACACATTGCAAACTGCAGAAATTTGGTTATCAATGTGTTCGGTGCCGTAGTTTGTCCGGGCACGACTGGAAATAAAAGCCTCTCATTTGAAAAAAAATTTCAAATCCTGACACCCTTGTGGTTTGGTGTGAAACCATTTATGAACACATTCCTAAATCCTTTTTTATTTGGAGTTGCGTCGCCTTGCAAATAACGGGCTTACATGGATACACCCCGAAACAGGCAAAACTGTAACATCTTAAGTCTTTGCTCCTGTGTCATCAGTTGATGCTGTGGCAAGAGCGATGCTGCAAGGAATTCGGCAATTTAATGGGTTATGGTTGCTCAATCTGCGAACACCCAGGAAAATCTCAACTGCTGCCAAGCAAAGGTCACGTACACGTTTACATCCCTGGGAAAACGTACACTCTAAAGAATGGTCATAGAATGAGGCGGCAAGCTGAACAAGCTGTCAGCAAAGGCCACCCGGTAAAAGATGTTAAAGGCCCTACTATTACAAACCTCATCCCAGGTTTCGACTGCAGCACTAGCTTCGTAGTTGATTATATGCACTGTGTCCTCCTTGGGGTGGTGAGAACATTTCTCTGTCTTTGCTTTGACACTAAACATCATGGTCAGCCATTGTACATTGGGCGCCGGGTAGATCTGGTGGACAGCAAACTTCTAGCAATTAAGCCACCAGATTACATAAGTAGAGCTCCGCGTTCCCTCATGCACAGGTGCTGCTGGAAGGCTAATGAACTGCGTGCATGGCTCCTGTTTTATTGTTTTCCTGTTCTGTCTGGCATCCTACCAGATGCTTACCTCGAGCACTTTAATCTCCTTGTTGGTGTAATCTATATGTTGTTGTCAGAGCCTGTTTCTTTCGAGCAGGTTGATGTGGCAGAAAAATTGTTATTCAAATTTGTTGATGGTGTTCATGCCTTATATGGAGCACGCCACTGCTCCTTTAGTGTACATCAGCTTTTGCATCTTGCTGAATCGGAGAGAAACGGGGGGCCACTCTAGTGCACATCAGCATTTCTTTTTGAGAACAGTAATGGGAGATTGCTGCGCCTTATTAAAGGAACCCAGAGTATTGAAAAACAGCTTTCACAATTAGTTGGCTTGAGCAATGCGCTGAGCACTCTCCAGAATGAGGTAAAGGAGATGTCTGATGTCGATTTTGTGTTACGCAAGATTTAAAGTGTTCACTTCACGAAGTTGTCGTCTAATGCTGTTATTTATCATGGTGCATCATGCCGACAAACTGCAGTAGCCAGAAGGGCTTTGATTTCTTTCTTTTCTTCAATGGACAATGTCAGTGTGTATAGAAAAGTTACAATTGGTGCACAGACATTTTCTTCTGTGCTCTTCGCAAAGCAGCCGAAGCGAAACAATTTCACAGTTTTGTATGTAGTTGGTGAGGAGAGAACCTTTTCATTAATTCAGTGTTTTGCTAAGTATGCTGGATAACTCTATATAGTTGTAAAGAGGCTGATTGAGCACGCCGAACAGTACATACACGGAGGGACAGGATTCATACTGCCTCATGTTGTTTCCACATATCCAAGTAGCCAGATTGATGTGATTCCAGTTCCGCCAAAGCTGACCAAATGTGTAAAGGTGCTAGATTTTGTGTGTATCTCTCCAAATTCTTAAGAGGCGAATTTATTACTTACAAAGGCAGAAAAATGTATTATACATTGTGTTTATTCGCATAGAAACACCAAAGTGTGGGGGGTTGTACGTGCAGTCCATGGGAGTCTCTCCACAAGTTCTTTGTTCATGTGTTCAGAGCTACAGGCGCTGTAATATTTGCTGCTAATCCCTTCCAGTGACGTTAATGCAAGAACACTTTTCTGCAGTCCCTGCCGGTAGTTGTACGAGGGCGCTTCATTAAAATCCGTCTTTTAGTTCATAATGCGCCTTTAACTTGTTAAATTTAAAAGGCATCACGTTCGAAAGAAAGCGTGGAATGTCTTGTTTTCCAAAAGAACAGAGCATTTTTGACATTATCCCCACCAACAATGATGCACCTGTGTCGATAAACGAGCGTTTGTGTGCTGTCAGGGAATGAGCTTGCTGCTGACTACAACAACTACGCATTACATTAGCGAACTTATTCTTAGACACAGAGTGCATGCCCTTCAGCTGTTCCTTCAGCTTTGGCAGCAGCAATAAGTCACATGGCACTACATCTGGACTATCTGGAATTTCAGATGGATATTTATAACCTCGTAGCTGACATGACAGCGCTTGGCCGTGCTTGGCCACACGTTTGAAGACAACTGCCACATTGAAGAAGGTGCAGTTGTGAGATGTTATGCCTCTCAGCGTATATTCCAGACATAGTGCCATATGTGGCTCACCGCTAGTCCAAAGCTGTGTAGTAACAATTGAAAGGCATACCCTTTTTGTCTGACAGTAAGCTCACCAATTAAGTGCTTAAATCTCCAGTGGCCAGCCCCATTCTTCTCTGATGGTGTGAAAACACCAGTGTATCGATAATGCAAGTTCTTTGTTACTATGGTAACATAAAAAATGAACTTTTTGTATTCAAGGAAAATGTTTCAAGCTTTCTTGGGATTGCGGCATCTTTGTATTTTAACAGACCAGATGTTACAGATGTTACAGACCAAGAGACCAAACTTTGTGAACGGCCCTTGTATATGTGTGATTATATATATTTGGCTTGTTTTCCTTGAATGTTTTTTGTACAATTTTTTTAGCTCCTGCACAAGGTGCAGTTGTTTTTCAGCTGCTCAACACAGATTTCATGATAAATTTCTCACGTACAGCCTGATTTATGCTGTGTTGGCACTGTATAAGCTTCATGATGCCTGTGTATTGATTTGTTGTAAGGAATATTTGATATGCTGCTTTGCGGTTTTGCACACTTTCAAAACCAACATTCCGAAAATCCTTTTTGGTTTAACCTTTGCTTTCTAGAAACACGTGTACGTCACACACATCTGAATGTTAGTGGTCATTGCTTTTCAACTTGCATGGAAAGTTTCCCTTAGCTTTTTTTTTCTGTGGGCAGTTAGCACATAAAATCTCCTTGGGCTCTGACTGGGTTTTGAACTACATTTGCTCTATTGCACATTGTTGTTATCACAGTCAAGAGAAATATTTTCTTGAAAGTTCTCTCGTTGCTTAAAAATTTGCGTTCGAGTGCAGATGACTGCTTCTGTAAACAAATTGTCATATTTGCATGCTTTATACAAAGTGTTCAATATTTATCTGTCCAGGTTGCAAAACCCCCTTCGCATACTACTGGACTCTGGGCTCAAATGCGACCACAAGGTACACTGTGATAGTCTGTTTTTCGGTATGTAATTTTACGTGAACTTGCCTGTAGTTTCCACAATCGGCGAAAGATGGCAATCAGCTGCGGCAGCACTTTTAATCGTGGCGAGCAGATCAGCTGGTTCGCGAATCTGCATCATCTGGCCAACTGCGAGGCCCGTCTGTGCCCTAGCTATGCGGGACACTGCAGCGCAGTTAGCCAAATGGCACAACCTGTAAAATTGGCGGCTTCTCTTGTTGACAACTTTCGACTAAAAGTTGTGCCACAGCCGACTGCAGCTTTCAGCCGATTCAGGAAAATGCAGGTGTTAAATTAATATCAGAAAATGTAGACCAAGTCAATTTGCCAGTTGTTAGCGTTTGGGTCCAAACTGCCCAGTATTTTGAGCAGGGAAATTTTTTACAGCGTAGACAGATAAACATAGAACACCAGGTATAATGATGTGCATGTGAAACCCAAACTATAATTATGTCAGCATACATACATGCTTACAAGAATTATTTTGAAATATTGAGAGTCCTAGCTTCCCTAAATTCGACACAAATATATATTTCAAAACTAAGCATATAGCTAGGCCATGCTGAATGTGTCAAAAAATTGAAGCTGGGCCACATGATGCCAATATTCGATATGTTGCGTATACCGTAGATGAATTAAGGCTAAATGTATTGCTGCATAAGGTCCCCATGGTGCCCAGATATGGCACTGATCTGGCCTTATGTCGCGATGATGCCCAGATATAGCCCTGATGTGGTCGTATAAGGTCGCAATGCGCCCAGATATGGCCCTGATCTGGCTGTATAAGGTCGTGACAACGCCAGATATGGCCCTGATCTGGCCATATAAGGCCGTGACGATGCCACATATACCCCTGATCTGGCCATATAAGGTCGTGAAGATGCCACATATGCCCTGATCTGGCCATATAATGTCCCGTAACCCGTTCAGATATGGATTATATGTTGCCTGATATAGTCAGATCTGAGACATATAAGGGCAACATTTCGCACATATATGGCCATATATGGCCTGATTTGGACCTGAATCTGCCCAGATATGGCTTTATTTGCTGCCTTATATATTTATATCTGGCCGCATATAAAACATATCTGGGCCAGATATAGAATTTCCGTAAGGGTTGGCTTCCTCAATAGTCGGTTACGAAAACGGAAGTGGCCTCCCGGTCTCTCAATGGCCGGTCGTGAAAACGCCAGCGGCTTCCCGGCTCCTCCAATGGCCGGTTACAAAACAACAGTGGCCTCCTAAATCGCTGCTAACAGAAATGGTGACCCAGTACAACGTACTTGCAGTTATTCATTCCATCCGCATTGCATACTGAACATGAAAGTTGGCGGCATCCCGGTCTTCACTATTGCCGGTTACAGAAAATGGCAGCCGAAAGCCTTCCTCTCTCCTAGTCTACGCAGCAACAGGTTGCACGCAATGGCGGTAACTGCGTAGGTCCCCACTAGGCTTAGCGACCTCCTCAACCGGCAGAACTCGAGGCGTCTCAAAACGTAACCTCGTTCATTTCCACGAACGCTCTTCACACGTCTAAGAAACGCCGGTAATGAACGCACTCACTCGCTTTCCATAGCTTCAGTCCTCAGGGCGAACGCAGCTTCTTGGCAGCGGCCCGGTCCTCGATGACGACGTAGGAGAAGGCAAGCAGACAACGGTCCAACGATGAAGAGTTGAATTTGCCCTGGAAATAGGTCGTGAAGAAAAGAACCGAAGACGACGGGATGTCTTCACATTTAAACTAATTCATGAAACACAACTCACGCAAGGCCAGTGGGCCTAATAAATCCCGTATTGGTCTCCAATGTGGTGACAGCCTGGACGGCCGCAAGAAGTGAGTCGCAACTCCGCAAAACATGACGAATGACTTTTCATTAAAGGCGGGATGGGCTTTTGTATGAAACGATCACATGACAATCCAAAGTACAGAAAAGGCCAAATCAAATTCTATGTAGAACCAAACTGAAACTGGAGCCCAGGACATAACAGCATTCAGAAATAAATTTCATGTATGATTTTTAATGTGATTGCTTATGGGCAGGGTTTCAATCTCATGTACGTAGTTACATGTTAACTGTTGTTTGCTGGTCTTCCTTCCCTGTATGGGTCGCTCTTCTACAAGGGAAGAAGTGTATGTTGCATTGCCGGTTTTGGGCCGGTTTCAATTTGGTGGTATATCTTGTCTTATGTCTTGTCTTTTTAGATCTGTGCTTTGTAATTCGCTATTAGTTGCCACGAGACTAAATATTATAAACATCGGTGCCCTGATCAAATAAAGGATGTTTATCGTTACCACTCCACCAGTGAGTCTCGTCTTACTCGTGGTCCGGGCCCCAGGTCTCAACTCTACCGTGGTTCTTCTCTCGCCTGCTTCCCGCTCATTTTTTGCGTGGCCATGAAAACGTCGCCAATATTTCGAAGGAACCTGAACACGCGATTAATTTTAATCCACTCATGCATGTTGCGTTTGCAATCGCGGAACCTTAAGAGTCCGTGACGTCTGCGGGCTTCTGTCAGTGCACAGTCGAAGATACAGAAAATATACTGTGATTAGTGTGGGGCTTCCAGAAAGCTGAAGACGGAGACGAAGAAGAAAGAAAATCACGAATGAAAGCAGGGGCATCAGATGGAGGTCCGGTAAGGAGCAGGAGAAAAGGGAAAACAGTAGCGCCGAAAAACACACAAACAGCAGAAGAACATCAGGTCAAGCGCTCGTCCTACGTCGTTCTTCTTCTGTGTGTGTGTTTTTTTTCGGCGCTACTGTTTTTCTTTCTCGAGTACAATGAACCATCTAGCCCAAACAGAAGTTCTTCTAAGCAGGAGAAAATTAGAGGAAAGGCAGGATGCTTTTAGCTCCTCGATTACCGTTGCGATGAGCTGCACAAAATTTGTCCACGCAGAAAATTCTGGTTGTCCGCTTAGACTTTGAGCAAGATCAAAACAAGGAAGATGCAGTAGGCAATGAAAACAAATACGGTCAAAATTACAGAGAGATCGAAAGACCTTTATTTAGAAAGGAAGGCAGGAAGGCGCTCTGGGGCTTTTCTGGCCGGCTACTAAACGCTGCGCCACAATGATTGAGAACGGGGAAAGAGCAGAATTGCGACTGTGCCACTTGGAAGACAAAGCTGCTGGAAGGGGTCGTAGGATTGGGGACCTTTATTGCTCCTGGGTGGTGCTACTTCAGGTTGATTGCATATACCTATAACCGTGTTGTTAAACATGTATGGACTGCGACAGAAGACGTACCGGACGGATCTGGAGATTATCAATTATCGAAACTGATGTCCTCGTAGCCCTCCCCGTGCTGGCTTCATAGAATCATAGAATCTCTGAAGAAGCGAGACGGGTGGCTAACATCACAACTGTACCAGCACCATGAAAATGAGCAGGTGACGGTACTACGCGAAATACAACGCTTTCTAGAAACTTTCGTATTCCCGCGACATTTAAAGATAGTCATCCCTCAGACCTTCATCGTACCTGACAGTAAATTCAAAATGGTTATTTGCGTTTCTTCTGAGGGGCACAGGACCTCCCCAAACGTGAATTCGATGGTGTTGAAGGAGCAGACGATGATTGATGCCAGGTGACGGAGAAAAAGAGAAAATATATTTACAGGATGTACATTGGCAAACAGCGTTACAAGTTGAGCCACACAGACAGTCAAACTGTAACTTAAAACAAATTATCTCACACAGAAAAACTCGACAAGATCTTACTCATTGACCCGAGGTTAGAGTCTAGGTCTGTAGATTTACGTGCCACTGCACGGAACCTCTAGCTCAAATTGGCAAGACTGCCCTCCAATGATTTTACATGCAATTTTGAAGCTTGTTCAAACAAAGAAGTTAGGGCGGTCATATTTCGAGGCCCGCCCTAAGCTTCGATAACCAATGGAGGTAGCCACAGACCCTGAAGGTTGGACCCAACTTCAAGCCCGGGGCTTGGCTAAAAAAAAAGAAATACATACAGAAAACATTCTGAAAACCCTCTCCCCGCAGAGGGAGTTCTTGCCCTTATTGCTTGATGCTTTCCCCTTCCCTGCCGCACCCGCGCGTCGCCTCTCGAAGGATGAAACGTTTTTTTTTAGCTAATTGGCGGGACCACTGATCCACTGGCTCGCCGCAGGAATGTCAGACGGCGGAGACCCGCGACGCTTCGGTGCCATCGAGCATGCCAAAAAAAAGGGGGCCCATCGCGGAATGCGAGGTAGTTCGCATGTTTCCGCAGACGCGCAGTATCGGGGTCTGCCACCGTGGGAATGCTGCCTAAGATCAAGCGGCACCACGTGCTCGTTGTGCGCGCGTCGCATGCTTTCTTGGCGTGCTTAACAAAGCCAGGTGTCTTCGGCCGTAACAGCGGTGCTGTCAAGCAGCCAGTTCCTCCTGCGCCTTTGCCACTGCTTGCTGGAATAGGGGGGGGGGGGAGGGCACGCGGGTAGGGGGGGGGGGGGGGGAGCGTAGACCAGACGCCCGCAGTGACCGCAAGCTAAGGGAATAAAAAAAATGTACGCGTTGATAAAACGCGGCCTTAAATGACCGTCAGCTGCTAAATTTCCAATACATAGAATTCATGCTACACCGGTGTCAATATGTTCTGCAGAAACTTAATCGTGGACCTGGGTCCTAAAGAAGCCCGAAAATAAAACTTTACATTTCGCACTAACGCTGTTCGCAGTGGATAGCAGCTAGCAAATTCTGAGCTACTGCTCGTGCAAACTGCCCGGTGCCGAACTCAGTCTCTTTCGACACGCGTAACTAATCGAAATACAGTAAACGATACCACCACTGCTCTAGTCACGAGAGTCCAAGTGCTTGACTAGCCAGTCAGAATCCCAACAGGAAAAAGCACTGTCAGCGGAAGAGGCTGGCACGGAGACGAAGAATCATGCGGTGAACCGTCCGCTGCTCAAATCCGCAATTTTTCCATCCCGCAGATCCCATTTTACCGCTGCCTAGCTGTCAAAAGAGTTGTCTTGACAGATCAGAGATCAGTTCCGCCGTCAATCAACCCTAAATCCACCTCGAGCTGTTAAAGTCTATCTTGTGGCCCTGTTTTCTTTCTTTCAACTGCATCAAAGAACCACCTTTGCAGGCTGATGGTGTTCGAAACTGGTTTTGCCCCGTAGGGCGCAGCGGGGTTTGTGGAGCATCTTCCAAGAGTACACCCCTGAGGAAGCGGGGCACAAGGCCGGGGTACGCTTTTGCCCATTTTTATCGGTGGGTGTCGAACCAACCACCTTCCGCAGCTGCGGCAGACGCCCAAGCCCCTGGGCCACGACTGCGGTGAATTTTTATGTCACTAGGGCAACTGCGGCCAAAGAGTGCTATGACACAAGGTATTTTCTTTCTCTGAAAGTGGGATCAAAGACCCATTTACCAAGAGTTTCACCCTAAATAAGCCGAGCACTAAGCAATAGGAAGCTTGTACCCATTTTATGACCGGTGGGTACCCGGCGGCATTTGGGATCGAACGCCGCCCCTCCCGCGTGCGAGGCGGATGCTCAGCTACTAGGCCACCACTTCGGTGAATCACCGATAGTTTTCGTTCAATTTTAATACAGCTACGCCCCCTATCTCTGCTCAATTCGTCAAAGAGTTATTTCACTCCGGGAAATATTACTCGCCTTACAATACTGCGCATAAAAAAGTTAGTAGTCCTATCAAGGCACGCGGTGGCACTTTGGCTTGGAGTCATGCTTCAGCATCTTATAGAACAAATTTTCAGTGCTTTGGCGACAGCGGAAGGATTATAGCAGCTGAACAGCTCATTATAACAGGACTGAAGAACCAAACCGATAACCACTCCGAAATCGTCGCCTTGCGCGTAGAGACGTCGGGATTGCATTATGGGCACAACCAGATCTGTCTCAAGATAAATCCCTCTTCAGAGAGCCCGACGTGGAGGCAGACCAGTGCGCATGCGTTACAGGCGCCTTATATAGAAACCACTCCCCCCAAGCGAACACGGAGAGCACCGTTCTCTACCAGCAATAACTGCCGGTAGACCGGAGGTTTACCAGTGAATTCATTGGTCTGCCTGGTCTTAGTTCAAGAATGACATTGGCTTCTTTGCAGATACGGAGTAGATGGCCTGTGTGCCAAACAATTCATGTGATCTAGTGTTGCATGAGCAACTTTTTCAGGAAGGTTACGAAGCATATGCTGTAGGTGACATGAGTCTAGGTTTTTCGATGCTGTGTTCAAGCAGAGCATTTTGATAATCATATGAAGAATTTCCTTCTAAAGACAATCAAAAGGACCAAAATACAAATAATAGAGCAATAACTACAATAATAAACCACTTACTGGATAAACGCCGCAGCCGCTGGCTTAGCGCGTCCTAAGCGAAATTGCCGCAATACCTTGTTGAGCGAAAAAATTATCTCCGGGGGCCTCTCCTTGGCAGACATTTTGGTCTAACGAGGGTGATGTCGACAGCTTACCACAGTGATTGTAATAGGCCTGCTGGTGGGTACTGCGGAGAATCTGTATCTGTGTTGACTACGTTGCCACCTTGTGTGCTATGCACTCAGTCTTTCTTGTAATCTTTAAAGGTACATTTAGATCCATTCTACAGCCAACTTTAAGCGCTTTTCTAATTTAACAATACCTCTAAGAACAACGGCATATTAGCGCTCGCCGAGCGCTGCTAGGCCTCGAAAGGTATGAAGAGACTGCATATGCCTTCTTTTAATTTAATAAATTACATACCTGCTGATAATGTTATCCAATTCACTAATATCGAAAAAATATCAAATTATAAAATAAAAACGGTCGCCAGCTTTCCCGTGGCTCATGAGGACACGTAAAACTCGACCAGGACGTCCAAAAGCTTCGGGACCAGCAGTGTGCAAATGATACAAAAAGTGAATGAGGGCGGTTAATCCACCGGAAGGACTCCGACCACAGTCACTAAGGAATCTTGTTCAACGCAGCGCATATTTCGCAGAGATTTCGGAGGCTCGTTTGGGTTTATACAAAGCGAGACACTGAGGTATAGCTCCGGTCAGAGAAAGACATCCTCGAAAATGCCGGCTGTTTTTGCAGTTAGACTCCATCCTAATGCCACAACACAAGAGCCTTCGCCACTCACACTCTGGGTACCGCATATTCTGCCCACATGAAATGAAAGTATTCTATAGTAAGCGAGCAGGTTCGCGGCTTTGCATCTTGCCGTTAGATAGATAGATAAAGAGGAGGAGGGAAAGGCAGGGATGTTAACCAGAAAGGGGTTCCGGTTGGCTACCCTGCACTGGGGAAGAGGGATTAGGGGACTAAAAGGAGGTATTTTCTACAGAACTCTATGTGGCCGTTAAACCATGGGTGGGATAAGCAGGCGATTCTTGCAGCCGTCGTGAAAGTGAAAAAAAACACAGCCAAATATTCAAAAGAAGACCTAACGCAGGTGAGTGTTCTGTACCTTTTATAATTTCTGTTCAGGTGTACTTATCGTCAAAGACACTCCGCATAGGTAAATGATCCAGCGTGGGCTCTTTGCACTTGAGAAGCACACTCCAACCAACTTTTCGTGTGAGTAAGTCCTGATCTGGTGGTTTGTTATGCATGGCTATGTTGAAATGTATTCGGCAATAAAATACGAATTTATTGCAGAAAATTTTCCATCTCAATTGTCTTGCCGCTTGATTAGTGTTGTGAAGTCAAGACCGAAATGAGAATCTGCGATCACTGCTCTTAGAGTGAACACCAGTATTTCCTTGCCTCAGGGATGCGGGATTTTAAAAGAAAGGGAGCTTCGCGCGTACCACTTTGCTCGCGAAAAATGCCGAGGATATGACACCAGTGTTTACTTTTCAAACTTTTCTAGTTAATAAAGCCTCCTTTTAGCGGCTAATGTTGCCTCATTTCATTTGTGCAGGTTAATTTATCTATACATTTACAGACCACTTTGTTTTCGGTGTCTGTTTAACACTATTCGCCTACAGCCCACGACTGACGTAATCAGCGGCCGCTCATTTCAACACACAAATATTGGTCTTCTGGCAAAGCGTAAGATTGCTGCCGTTCGACAGAATCCGCAAATGAGCCAAAAGTGACAGTTCCAGGTCACTGGTGTGCCGCTGATTACACGAGCGTTGTAGGCATCATTTGTTAAGAGGTCATGAAAGGCCTCCCACTATGTACGGCACGATTATTCTGGACATGATGTAGTAGCCATCGAATAATGCAGGATGCTCTGGACAAAGCGTGACTGGAAACAGGGAGAAGCCAGATTGGCCACCTGTCTTCCAGTCCAGCCCCGTGGCGAGGCCAACTCTCGGGCTTCCCGCGGGTGTGAAAATAAAACTGGGGGCATTTTTTTTTAGTGCCAGGATACCCTTGAACCTCTTCTTTTGCACCATTAACTTTGTTCTAGATTTCATAGGCCTTCTTATTGGACGACTCTCCGAATGGACTCTAGGTATGCCTCAACTCAATATTGCTATCGACAGGTAATATCCGTAGTGACACTGCATTCACAGTGATAAATTCGATGTTCTTTGGGAACAAAACAACGTTAGAAAAACACCACCTAAAATGCAAGCAGTAAAGAATAAACACGACCGCAAGAGCCTGCCTCCGCATCTCAACATCTTGCACTGGTAAAAGTTAACTCCTGATAAGCCGCGACAAATAAGGCGCGTCGCTATGTTGGACGCTGGAATGGTTAGCAGGACGGATTTTGTAGACACCAAGCCTTGGAATCTGTTTTCGTTGTTTCATGTGCATGCCCCCCCCCCCAAAACAATACTGTTGCGCCTAAAGTGACTGCTTATTAAATAGTTACAAGAACCCAGCATTGCGGCTATCAATGCATTGAAGCTTCCCAAAGTAAATTGCAACCTATTGCTTCCAACCATTATTTTAACTGCCACCTACCACGGTGGGCAGTTTGCTCACAATCAGGTGGGGTGATTGTGAGGACGCTACAAGGTCACACGGCCTAGCTGACCCACCTACCTCCTAGCTTGCTTCTTTCGGGATAGTTTCGGGGATTTTTCGCTCACTGTCAACAAAGACGACGCCGACGACGCCGCGTTTTCTGCGACACGAGCTCCCTAACGCTACCGCGTTAAAAGTAAGCAGTTAATACACGGCAGCTGGTCATATACTCATATTTCCTTATCACCGTTCAAGTAGTGTGCAGAACACATTTACGCCGATAGTTCATCTCTGAAAATTATACTACGGAAAATTTTCTTTTCAGCACTCTGACATGTGCCCGAATGTTATGACACCACTTTGCGGCTCTACTTTACCCACACACAGCCGCCGCGGTGGCTGAGTGGTTATGGCGCTCGGCTGCTGGCCCGAAAGACGCGGGTTCAATACCAGTGCGGTGGTCGAATTTCGATGGAGGCGAAATTCTATAGGCCCGTGCGCTGTGCGATGTCAGTGCACGTTAAAAACCCCGGGTGGTCGAAATTTCCGGAGCTCTTCACTACGGCGTCTCTCATAGCCTGAGTCGCTTTTTGACGTTAAACCCCCATAAACCAAACCAAACTTTACGCACACTGTGTCAAGCGTATTATGCTCTGGAGAAAAATGCGCGTCTGGCAACACTGAGCCATACAGTTATGGCAGCCACCATGATCAGCGGCGGCCATTCGAAATGGTGCCGTTCTTCTATTCCTATTCGTTTCGGCACGGATACGCGGCACTTTGACGAAGGCGAACAGATTATGGTGGCCTACCAGCTCACCGGAACAGGACTGAAGAACCACACTGATGGCCGCGGTGAAATCGTCGCCTTGCGTGCACAGGCGCCCGGATCGCAGTATGAACCGCACCAGATAATTGTTGAGACCCTCTAAAGAGATTCCGATGTTGTAGAAAGGCAGAGCATTCGCGCTACCGGCGCCTCTATGAAAGGTGCGAATGTATGTGTGCAGAACGTATTCCCTCTACAGGCAAGTCACTTTACAGTTTTCACCAAACTAACTCGGCATCAATAAATGACTAATTTCGACTTTTATCAGCCGGTTGATTTGTGAAGCGCAGCATTTTTCGGCGGTGGCCTCTTTATAGCAGCATGCAATTTTGACATCAGAAACGGTGAAATTAGTGCGCTTACTATAAAGCTGCAGTTGCTTAAACCACGTAAACCAATTATTATCATTATTAGATGGGCTTCAAAAAAGATGAAGCCCTGGGTGAAGGAAGAAAACGATTTCCACTAAGCCTGAGGTGATCATCATTATCTGTCTTAGATTCCAATCTTCCCTAAAATGCAAAAACGTTCTCGCCTCCTGTTCTGAAAGGAATATTAGAAGATCATTTAAGGATGCTTTCTTTTAGCATAAGGATATCCACTGGCGCCTCGCAATGTAACGAAAACGCGCGTGTGGCAATATTGTGTCCGCCTCTATATTAAGGCGAAAGCCTTTAGTGGATCATACTTGCGGCCATGACCTTGTCCGCTCTCAAGTCACGTCACATCGATGACTCAATGACTCGATAAGAAAAAAATCCTTGTGTACGGCTGGAATCGAACCACCATCATTCCATTTCGCTTCGGAGCGGATTATTGAATGGAAATATTGCCCAAATGAAAAACCTATGCATGCTTACGCCACGAAACACCAAGCCACCATACCCCTGCACGAACCCACGTTCCAAAACATCCAAAGTCTGGGAAGAAACCACATGCATTTAGATAGAGAAGGCAGTTAGGCGGCTCTTCCAGGGCAGCATATACTCGCCGCACCAGAGCGCATTGCTCACGAAACAAAGATTTCGACGACAGTGGTGATTCGGCTTGGCGGTGCGTCATGCGGCTTTTCCAGAGACTAAATAGTCCCAACGAGGTAAAGAGATCATATGGCTCAACCTTAGTTTTTCTTGAGAGGCTAAAAACGAATACTGTAGGGTGTTATGTCAATGTCCTTAAATGGTCGTTGTAATATGTCCCAGAAGAACATACCTTCAATGCACTGAATAAAAGAGTGGTCAATTGGCTCTGGTGTATTGCACAGGCGGCAAGTCACCGTCCATGGCGCACGCATCTCCTTAGAGCAAAGTCATGCCTTCACAGGCAGCGTGACGACCACGCTACTTCCTGCGAGCGCATATGTAGTTCTATTTGCCTACCGTAAGGACGATCGAAGACGTTTGCGGAAAGGTGTCGAATCAGACGGATTCCTCCCAAACAGCCTCCATTGTCTCCAGCATTTAAGATTTAGGGAGAGAGAGGGTTCATTGACGGGAAAGGCAGAGAGTTTGGCCTGAAAAACAATTACCACGCCAGCTACTCTTCACTGCGGAACAGGAAGAGGAGAAGAAACTGTTGTGTACTTAATCAACATCTTAACCACACATCAGTGGCCCAAGCAGCAACACTGCGCTTCAGCTGCAAAAATTCATCAGCAATTGTTAATTTGGAACCCGGATAGAATACCTTCACTCTAGTGCGTGGGAATAAACATTACTGCTGCTTTTTCGGCGTATTGAAAGCCATATGTGAAAAACAATTTGCGTGACTCAGATACTCGAACAGATATTCATCCAGGAGACCATTTAATTCATTGTCAGTCAAGTTCTTTGCATATTGTGGCAGCGTATGGTCCAAGCAAACAACTGGAGCAGCCGCCACATTGCTAACGCATTTCACGGTCCTAAGCGGAACAGCAATTCCAGACAACAGGTGCTATGTAAATGCAAATTTTGGCAGCTTGTGTTGCGGTCATTGTTAAAAGCAGGGTTTGTAAAAAAAATTGTTGAGCCACTCCAGGCATCGGCAAAAGTCGCCGTAAGAAGGTGCGCAATGTGAGAAGCTGCAAAAGGGAGTTCAAGTCCCGTACGCGGGCTTCCCTAAAGAGGAAAATTTTGACAATGATTTTGGCATACCCAGGCAAAGCCGTGAGAGTTGCCCCTCTCCCAAAGCTCCAGAGTTTGAATTTTTATTCCTAAGAAAGCTGGAGAACACAACGCAACCGAACTCAAAAACTGCTCTAGGATAAGTCATATGGAGAATTAATAGTGTGTCTATGCACATACCAAATTTCTTATTGCTCATTCGCATCAGTGACCGAGAGCCCGCTCACCTTTCTGGACAGTACATTTGATAAAAGTCGGCCAGTCTAAATGAGGTTCGTATTTTTCACCTAATTATTTTACAGACTCAGCTTGTGGGATATGGGCGCCAGGATACTGTAGACAGATATAAAGAGGGAACGCTGGTGGGAAAACGAGATCGGGAGTTTTGTTCGCGTTGAGAATTAGATGAAACTTACGCAACGAAACTTCCAGGGCATTGAGGTAGGCATGCAATAGCTGGTACAGTGCATGAATATCTCTAGCAGATGAAAAGAAGGCTACATAAACCCCATGCATATACACTTCGATGTCATCCTGAATAGGTATGTCCCGCATGAGTATGTTAAAAAGTAAAGGTGGTAGAACCGATCCCTGAGGCACACCTATACTCTCAGAAAAAGTTTCGAAAGTAAAGGAACGGTCGGAGCAGAAGCAACGTCTATCATTTAGGAATTTTAGTACCCAAGAAAGAATGTAAAAATTAGCCAAATTTCGTCAAGCTTGTTCAAGAGAATTGAATGATCTACACTGTCATATGCTTTAGTGATATCAAAATGACTCAAGCCACGACCTCTTTCTTCTCTACTCAAAACCTTAATTTGGCTCTCTAGATCTAAATGAGCTGTCCAGATCGAGCACCCTCGACGAAACCCTTTCTGAGATGCACTGAAGGCTTTTAATGCCGAAACGTGATCTGTAAGACGGTTGAGAACAATGCGTTCAACATGTTTTACTAAATTAGACGAGAGGGAAATGGGCCGAATATTATTGATTACCAAACCCTTCCTAGAATTTATTTGAAGTAAGATTATTTTCGCAATTTTTCATTCTGGAGGGAGCCAAGCTGTCTCATGGGGCACGTTATCAATATGCAAAACATCAGGGGTAAAGGCCTGCAAAACAGACTTCAACATACAGGTAGTGACCCCGTCGCATAAAGGAGCTGTAGGTTTGAGGCCAGAAAGTATGAAAATAATTTGGAGCGTTGAACCGAAATGTAGTCTGCGTGCTATGTGGGGACGAATGAAAACACCAACTGCGCTGGAAAACGCAGAACAAGACCGTGAGCAGTCTGGTCAAGTTGATTTTCTGCTTCCAGGGGCGGTAACACCAATGTCTCTGTAACATGAGACGACGGCGAATTACAATTGCGTTCTATGAACCGGTACAAAGCTTTGCGATTATTTGAGATGGATAGATAACTATTCAAATTCGCATTGCACTCCGCATTCGCCTTACCCGTGGTGTTTTAAAAGAAACCGCGAAAATTTTGTAACTTACCCAATTCCGCGGGCAACATATATTAGAGAGGCTCTTCTAGGCATCTTTTGTAGTCGACATGCTCTCTCGCACTCATCATTCCACCACCGGGAGGGCTGTGTGTTTTTGGCCGTAGAATGCACCTTGAACACTGAACGCTCAGTAGCACCTCACACGGAACAGAGAACATACTCAGCGCGATCCATGTTATCAGATGATGCAATTAAGGAGAAGGAGAAACGCACGCAGAAGCTTTTTAAAAGTGCGTGCTTGACGAATTTTTGTGAAGAAGCAGTCGCCCTAAGGGGACAAGATGCTGTGGTGAAAGTTATTTGAAAGCGATCACTGGAAGTACCCCAACCCACTGTAGACCACAATGAGACCTGAGCCCCGTTCGCTGCCAACGTTAAGCCAATGACAGACCGACAATCGGCACACATGTAAACTATTGCTGAACTGTTGCAGCAGTGCACGTTCCTTGCCGACATCGAGGACCAAAGAAGCTGCCAAAATGCATCTGAAAGGAAACCCCGAACTTCTTGATGAGAATTGAAATCGCCAGCTGTCGCCCCTCGTTGTTCGAACGCAAAAGATCCTTTTAATAATCTGTACTGTGGACACGAGAAGGAAAATATACATTACCAACGGTAAGCGGAGCACATTGTGAAATTGCGATATCACCAGCCAAGAGTTCGAAGTCATGTCTTAGCATAATGTGAGACACATATGCTAGATGAAATAATTTAAAACAAATTATAGTTAACAAGCCACCACCCCCGCCCCAAGTGCGATCGGCTCGTAATACCGAAAATGTTGGACAGAGAATGACCTAATTCGAGTAAGCGAAGTTTCCAGAAGCAGAATTATGTCTGCGTGCAGTGCATAACGATGAGCACATCGTCATCTTCAGCAACATCCATTTGCAGCGCAAACAGATCTCATCAGCTTAACCTCGATCAGAGTTTAACCTCAGCCTAAAATCTTCGCTAGAAGTTCCGACTACCCAGCAAAGCAAAACCACGAGACAACCAGGCTGAACACATGATTTGCCACGTCTATTTGGTTTAACTACGTTTAAACCCTACCACTTTTTTTCCGCCACTGCTCTCCTTTGAGAGAAATTTGTTGGAGGAGCCCTGCAGCACATTGACCTTAATTTGAGCTTCCCGCTCTTGCTGTAATTGGCGCCACCATACTGGGTTCAGCCCCAGGTCTGTCTGTCCTGCCATTCAAAAGTTCTCACTGGGATCTCATCGCCTGTTTTGTTAAATTTTACTATGTAATCCTCTGCCCCACTTGTGCTGCTCTCTCCAGCGTTATCATGTGCAGTCTTGTTTTTATTTTTCTTGCTTCTTCTTTGGCTACGAAACTGCACAGTAGAATAGCCATTCTATGACACCCAATTTTTGAACGATCCCCCGTGTGGGTATGAGCAATTCGTTTTTGGGACAACAACAAGAATTCGATTGTTTCAGCGGGAGCTCCGGGAAGGAGAAGCCGAAAGCGGAGGAAATACGGGGTGCTTTCATCTCCTCGCTTACCTTTACCGTCGAGTTCAGTGGTTGTCTGTGGTAGCACAAATTTCCAATTGTCCAGGGAACTTTGCAGAAAGGATAATGAAAGCAGGAAATATAAAACAATGAGAAGAATACGGTCATGATAAGAGTAGCGGGAAGACCGTCTTTAAATGTGATTTTCTGGCATGCTACTCACTACTGGGGCAATCTATACTACTGCTGTCAGACACCGTTTGTATCAGACAGTTGAATGAATGATTGAATATTCGCAAAACTTTGGGGGGGGGGGGGGGGGGTGTTTGCGAACATGTGTGCAAGGAATGCTGCAGGAAAGCAGCCTCGGAAAAACGTGTTTCTATATTAGGAAGCCTTTTTATGCGTGCGTTGTACCACAATGCTTTTGCATAAGTGCAATGTTGCCTAAAGGAATGTGTTTTTCCGTTCGTAAATTTTAGCACTGAAGATGGTCCAGTTAGTTTCAGTGGCTTCGATATAAAAATCTGTTAGAAATACAACTAGAGATGAAGAATTTTCCTCAGTGGTGGCCCGAAAGTCATCCCTGTTGCATTCACGGATTTCCTTGTCTTCCTTGTCAGCTTCGTTAGTTTGAATGCCGAAGCTCAACGAAAGTGGCAAGCGATTCCTTAGGCCGGGCGTGTAGGTCAAGTTCGAAACCAGATATTGATGGGAAGTTAACACTAATTTTAATGTGTTAGCAGTGCAGACTCATGTCCGAGTTTGTTGCGTTGGCACCTGAGAAGAGGAAAAAAGTGAACAATTGATCAAGAATCCACTGTCCTGCAACAAAGATAATGTTTTAGGAGTCACTTTCGGAGACCAAGTGAGGTCAGGAAAGTTAAAACGGCCTTGTTTTGGGTGCTGCTGGATGTCAGATAATATAGTTATACACATTATGCAGCTCTGAGGTGAAGTTCAGTGTAATTAGGAGGTCAATAGTATAATAGTATAAAATGGTTTTAGGGTCACTTTGAATTGTAATGTGATAGGACTGAATGGTTTTAGATAACGGTGATATGCCACCGCAGCCCGGTCGCAAGTTGCGATCGCATTGGTAAACTGTAAACTGGGACGAATGATCAAATATCTTACCGTTATGTAGGCATGTTAGAATCGAGCAAGGTTTCTTCAAGCAATGCATTCACAGTTAGAGTGACGACTACGCTACTTCCTGCGAACGGCTAAGTAGTTCTTGCCTAGCGTAAGGACTCTGGAGAGTGTTTGCGGAAAGGCGCCGAATCAGACGGATGCCTCCCAAACACCCTGCAGTTTCTCCAGCATTTAAGATTCACATACAATTGTGTACTTAATAACATTTTACCACACATCAGTGACACCAGCAGCAACACTGCGCTAAGTGCCTTCACCTCACGGCACTTTACGTCAATAATGGGAACCCCTGAATTTTTTAGCTTTTTTTGTCACTTAGGGACTGCATTATAATTTTTCAAGCAGTTTCTGGCAGTAGTCTGGTCTACGTCAGCTAGACCCGTCTCCTTTCGCAGCGGCAGTCATTAATGACTCTTATTAAAGTACCCGCTGCTCCCTTAGAATGGTAACTTTCCCAGTTTAAGCGCATTTTTTTCACAGGTTCATCCATTTTTGAGCATTTTATATTTCATATCGGTACCCTTTCACAGCTGTCCGACATCAGTGAGACTGCCGATAACCTGGAAAAGGCGCCCCTCAGCGTTCGCGTCTTCCCAATCCTCCGGTCTGCCGCGTATGTCAGAGCAGCTGGACATCAGAGACGTCTGTTATTTAGAGCGGAAAATAGATCCCTTATAACATCTCCTGATTATGAAGACCTCCAAAAATCCTGCAGCACGAAATTTATCTGACACGGCAGCTTGGAGTCTCTCTCACGAGGTTGTGCAGCCGTGCATCACCGCTAAAGTTCGATCGGCTCTGGTCTCGTTTGGCGCTTTCTCCCGTGAGCGCACCTTGCCTTCAGCCAAATCTATAAACCATTACTGGCTTTCTGGGACGAAATCACTACTTAACGGGGTCAAACCCAACCAAGAATCTTGTGGCGTCCGTATATTGAGGATGAAGAATACTAAACTTAATATGCTAATACTAATACTACACTAAAATGTTAGCAGTCCAGGCTGATGTCCCGGTGCGTTGCTTTGGTAGCTGAGAAGAGGAAAAAAGTGAACAAAGGTTCAAGAACTCACTGTCCTGCAACAAAGATAACGTTTTATGAGTTACTTCCGGGAGACCAAGCGAGGTCAGGAAAGTTACAATGGCCTTGATATGGGTGCTTCTGGATGTCAGATAATATGCTCAAACACATTATGCACCTCTGAGGTGAAGTTCAAAGTGTAATTGGGAGGTCAATAGCATAAAATGGTTTTCAGGTCACCTTGAAGTGTAATTTCATAGGATTGAAAGGTTTTAGTTAATGCTGACATGACACCGCCACCTGGTCGCGAGTTGCGATCGCATTGATAAACTGTCAACGGGGACGAATGATAAAATATCTTGCTGCTATGTAGTTACGTTTGAATCAAGCTAGGTTTCTGGTTTCTGTTACTGTGATTTCAGCCCCGTACTTGTTGAACCACCTAGCATAATGTCTTTGCCTGATGGTGGTAAAGCACCGCTCTTCCCCTCGTGATTACGGAGGTTGAAATTGTCTGGGTACCGACCCACTCTGAGAACCCTGGGAGCGAGACGGCTCACATGAATGCTCGAGCTTTCGTCAGCCGAGCAGGTGAGCCGGCATTCCGGGGAGGTTAATGAGAGATGGGCTGTTGTCCTTTCGCGACATTATAAACCATTAGAAATTTGAGCGGAGACAAATTTGCCCGCCCCCGGACAAGCAATTGGAAAAGGCCTAGGAATGCGTCTGGTTTAAATTGCAGACGAGATCGTTCTTCAACCCAAACGTGCTAAGCAAAATCTACCCGGACATTCAGCCGGGATACAGATAGTGTCAGGAACTGGCAACCTATGCCCACATATTATAGAGGAGTATACCATAGCGCCCCCACCAGCGGTTATTATGCGTGATCCTTCTCTCGAGCAGTGGGAGACCGCGTTGGCCAGCTCAGACCAGGTCGTCGAGAGGCCGTGAAGTGGGCCACTCAGGTCGCCGTCAGCTATGAGTTGAAGGCCATCTAGCACGGAATCGTCCGCACATGTGTTATGATGAAAATAAAGCTTATCCACCCATCCCTGTGGGTTCCCTGCTTCCTCGCTCACGGAAATATCCGTTGTGTCCAGGCGAAAAGGGCAGCTCTGTGCGCTTTCGCAACGGGTTGGGTTCACAATTGCTTAATGCCGTTAATTTCAGTTTTAATGAAGTAGAACGCGTATTCAACGACCAGCGTGTTATGTCGAAAGCGTAATCATGGGGTCTAAGGACTGCTATTCACGAGTTATGATGTTATTTCGTTGCGTTCTAGATGCGCGAATGCGGCAAACTGTTCCGATATGGAAATGTTCTCGTAAATTAGATATTCCCGGAGGTTAAATACGTTCACCTTGTCTACAAAAGTCAAACATTTGGTAAGAGGGCGACAGTTTGATGGTGAAAAAGTTCGAAGTCGATAGTCGCGTTCTATAAGGTGATTTTAACCTTTACTGATTTATATTTTAATAACTGTGAGAGATACGTCGATGTTTTCTATTGAGCTGGGCAGCACTGCACAGCAAGGCGCACAATGTTTACCTCATATGAATCAAAAAGCAAATGATGAATTAACTAAAATCAACTAATAAGCTTTTTAATTTCGATTTTAGGGGGGCATGCTTATATTGTGAAAGTGATGGACGTCAACTCCGAAGGTGAGCTCTGTTTGTTTTCTTAATCGGCAATCTGGTTCTATAAATCTAATGTCAAAAATATGCGTTTGAAAGCTCGTCCAGTTGGTTTTCCTGTATTGCATTACTCTAAAATGGCGTCTCTCGCATTTCTACTGCATCAAATATGGATGCAATTCATGTATGTGCGCAATTTTGGCATTCCATATTTCAAAACACATCGCCGATTAAGAAAATTTGAAACCACAGCTCACCTTCGATTTGACGGCCATAAATTTCGCAATTAATCCGTTCCTATAATTTAAAATTAAGTTTAATACTTAATTGAATTCCATTATTCGTATAGTTACGGATTCATATGAGGTGCATAATGTCTGACTCGCTGTACAATCCAGCTAAACAGACCGCACCAACGTATCACTCAGGTTTTAAAATAAAAATCAGATAAACTTTTAAAAAATGCACCCTGTGGCTGCATTCTTCGGTAGATTCTCTGCAGAGTGCGTTTGAAAACGAGGCAAGTGCTTTCTCTCTTAATTGCATGTTCCGCGTGCATCAAGCATACCACGCAGAATAAAGTTATTTCTTCCGAATTGGTATTCTAGATCATATAAACGAGACTCGAGTGCTGCCTGGAGCGCGGCAAAATATTTAGCGGCATCCTGAATCGAAGACAGCCAGGCTCCATGGCATTAGGAGTATCAGTGCTCGATTTAAGAACTTCGAGGCGATTGAATACACTTAACATTTAACGTTATAGTGATGTTTTATTGTCTTTCATCTTAATGTCTGCGCACAGCTCTATGGGTCTGGCCTTTGGCAAAAGCCAAGATCCGATCCTTTATGCGTCTAAACATTTCCAATTAAGCGTCGGTCGCTGCAGGATAGTCCTTTGTTTCTGACCTAGAACTGTCGCAGCGAGTCCTTGGTGGGGCGGGGTTGGTTTCAGTGTTTCCATAGGAGAGCAAGTGTCAGGTCAACGCATTCGCTGAAAGTCACGAATAACCCTCGTGGATGTAGCAGCAGCCCGACATACGGATTGTACGATTTTCTGAAGTAAAGCGCACGATTTCTCCTGACCTGCGGATGATACAGCTGAATGATTGGTGAACCATGAATAGGTGCACTCAGCCTTTCTGGTAGCCTCTCGAAATATAGACGCAATAGCTTTAAAGGCCCCATTGTCCAGAAAATCTGCTGTTGGCGCTGTCGGCGTCAGAGTCCGCGTTGTGGTCTAAAAATCACGAGCAGGACTCTGGCAGGTGATACCCAGAGAGCGGCCCTGGAGGCAGGTAGGCCACCTAGGTCACGTGACCTAGCACTGTCATCACAGCCTGGCCACCTGATAATGAGAAAATTGCCCAACGTGGCAGCTGGCAGTTAAAATTGATTAGTCGCCCAGGAAGATCAACCTGTGGCGCACACGAGGCCCGCCGCTTGCAACACCTTCCATCGCAGGGCAGTGACGCATCTCTTAAAACCGCTGCACCACTGTGCCAGGAGGGACATGAGGACTCCCAAAGATCTATAAATGTAGACAATAGCTTACTGCAATACGGGGAATTAAACGAATGCCCTACCGCGTTATGCATTTAAGGCGGAGCTGAAATGTCTACTCCATTTTTTTTAAATTCAGTTCTACCTGCAGTTTGAACCGCTTTTGACGTGTGAACAGTCCCCCAGAGTAGATAAGTGCTCACAGAGCGCTTGTATGTTATTAAAGGAATGATGAGACGGCTGATGCGTTCTTTAGATTTAATAATTTTCAACGTAGTTCAGAATTGCATCAAATTCAAAAATATTGAAAAGCTATTAAAAACAAACTTCAGCTTCAGTGTTTCATTGGAAACTTCACTGACGAAAACTTCACTCACATTGTTGGCTGCATAGTGACTTTACACATGGATTGAGGATTTCAAGTGGCAATACGTCGTTCACTACGGCCAACTTCTAACCCCCAGGATCACAGTAGTGATCAAAGGTTCGAAATGTAATGGGCCGTTTCTTTGCATCAACCGCAGCTATTACTTCTGCCATAAATTCAAGAACTTTGCAAACGGGTGTCTCAGCAATGCCGTGCAATTTCGGAAGTTGGCCTTAGGGAAGCGTATCAGGGCTCGTGATGTATTGCGGCGCTGTATCCCAGCACAGTGGCATCAACACGCGCATTCATTTATGTCATTATATGTAATTTCTTTTTCACTCCTGAATGGAGCCGACTGCAAACCAGGACTATTTAGTGCAGTTAGTGTAGCACGTCATAAACGAAAACTGCCGTCCTCCTTTGCTGAGGGATAACGTGTTATCACGGTGGACCTCCCCTTGTGGGGCGTTTTGTCGTGAAGTAGGCGCTGCCGAGAGCGTACCACCTGTGGTTATATGGCCTCGGGGTAGGTGTTGCAGGGAATCTGTCAGTAATGATTCTGCCTCCTCTGAACTCCTTCGACTGAATGCTTTATCCAGCATGTGTGGCACGCTCTCAGCCTCGCAGTGAACAGCGATGGATCACACCCAACAATTCTGGACGAAGGCATTTTTTAAGGAGAGCGAGTTAATGAATTCTTTTTATAATATTTAAGATTTTACTCTAACAATGAATATCCTCAGACTTCCCATCGGCAGACTTTCATTTTTTTCCTACGAACGTTTTTCACGTCGTCAAAATCGTTCTCTACTGGTTTTCTATGGCAGTCTTAACTGCTAGATAGGAGCCGTTGAAATGCTATAAAACAAGAATTTTGCTGCATATCGGAAAAACGGACCATTACCATCAGTATTTCCATACGAGTGCCTTACAGGTTTGCAATGTTCAAAATTTTTGTCCAGTTATGTTGATATAGAACGCTGAAAGAGAGCATCTAAGGTGCTAAAGGGAGAAGACGGCTATCGCGTTTTTTTATTTATTAATTGCCAACGCTATTCATCACTGTGTACAGTTCATTAATAACAAAAAACTATTTAAAAAACAAATTCTAAACATCCGCCAGCTTTTTCATGCCTCTCAGGATCGTCGCGACACACCCAGGACAGCCCCAAAGATGAGTGTCGGCAGCCTGCGTAGTCGAGAGAAGAGTTAATGGCGTTGGTGAATCAACCAGGAAGAGACAGACAGCGGCCACTAAGAAATCGTGTTCAACGCAGCAAATTGTTTCCCAGTGGCCGCTGTGGCCCATGAGGCGTCATACAAAGCGAGACAATGAGGTACATTTATGCTCAGAGTGAGGCACCCTCAGAAATGCTGCCATCTCCTTCAGTGACACTCCTACGTAATGCGACAAAAGAGGAGTTTTCGCCAGTCGTAGTTATGGATATTGTACTCAGCGCTCACAGGGAAGGAATGTATTCGCAGGTATACGAGCCCGTTCGCCCCTTTGCATGTTGCCGTTACTTTCGCAGGTACTTAGGCGTCCGGTTATGTAACGGTTGTGAGAAGCAGGCGATGGTTGCAGCCATGTCGTACGTTTATAATAGCGAGTGAACTCTTAAAAGGGGCAGGTGACGCAGATAAATGTTTGGCACCTGAAGCAAGTTTAGATTTTCGGTGGCACTGCCGCTATGGATACTCCGCATATTTAAAGGTGCTTGCTTAAGCTTTTGGCAATTCAAACAGGCACTGAGGACAACTACATCCAGCTTTTGTTCTCAGTGAACACCGATCTTGAGGTTCTTTCTAAATACGTTGACTTTGTTACAGCTTCAAGACGCGTTTACCGTCGAGAAAATTGGATCTAAAAATTTCCCGCTGCCGGAATGAAAGAACTAAAAAGGACTCCGTGATCCCCGTTGGGAGCGAATAGCAGTGTTGGGTTACCTCAAGGATCGACAGTAAAAAACGAGTGCTCTCAGGTATCGAACATTGTTTGTGAAAATTGCCTGGCATGGCGACGACTACGTTGCATTTCTATAACTTCCATAGCTATTAACACCTCCGTTTCTAGTAACTGAAACCTCCTTTCTATGACCCCATGACCTCGCGTGGGTAATTCGAACTCGTGCGATCACTCTTGCGTCCCGTATATGCTGCTCTGTGAACGCGCGGAACATGCGCTGTGAAAGACAGATTGGTGCTAGCGTGCTTGGATTGGTCGGGAACGTCTTACGGATGTTTATATATGGGAATTGAAGTAATTTCGGCGAAAAATGCAATGGGGTCAATTAGGTGGGATTTGAACCAACGAATCTTGGATTGCTAACCGGGCACTCTACGCATAGGCCATAAACGCTCGTCGGTTTGATTCGGATAGAGGTGGACCTGTTGAATGCGTTGGGGTCTTTGACTTGCTAAGGTGCCTTAAGGGCTTGTGCTGGTGCGTCCATTGTTAATTATGACTATTCAGAATAGTGATTAGGTAATTGAATCGGATTAATTCGATTTTTAACGTACTTCAACCGTTTGGTGCATGTGTATGCGTGAGGTACCGATGAGTAAGGTGTGATTCGGGCATCACTACCGCCGCGGTGCCGCCAAATGTGCCCCCACATGGTGATGCGATACTACTTTTGACATTAGGTCTCGGCTTTCTGGCGGAAACTTTCCCTCCGTCGCGGAGGCCGTCATGCGAGGGGCTCTGCGATCCCGTCCGTCTGTGCAGAAAGCGGAACCATACCCCCTCCCCCTCCTCTTTTCGCCTGACTGCAAATAGCGGCTGCTGATTAGCGGCGGCGGTCTGATAAAGCTATCGGGTTCTGCTCTTAAAGGCGAAGATTAAGTGTCGTCCAAGTTTTTGCCACGTGGTCGAAGCAAGCAGGAACCGATAGAGACCGGAGGATAGGGCTGGAGTCTCGAGAGAGGCACGTTGAGCGCCCCGCACTCAATTGAGGGAACGAGCTTCCAAGCTTCAGTGTGTGTGAAAGTGGCGACGCGAGTAGACAACTGCGTTCCGTACGGTGTTTTCAAAACTCGCTATAACGAAACAATGGATAGAAGCTACAGTAGCCCAACATGGAATTTCGTTTTTACGGAGTAAAATTTACTTTAAAGGAATATGACGAGCCTTCACACCAACGCCAGTTCGGCTAAAGCACTTCTATCTTCACCGAGAGAGAGAGAGAAAAACTTTATTGAGTTTTTTCTGCTAACAATATCTGATAGTTCGGCATTTCATGGCTTTCTTGCCGCTTTTCCGGGAGCGAAATATCAATTTATTTCAAAGAAATTTGGATTCGAAGTTGAAAAATTTTTTTCCCGCCGCTCCGATTCAAACTCGAGAACTCATATGACGACACGGAGAACTTTTATGACGCCACAGAACGGAGTGACGTGAAAGGTGACGTAAACGGAGACGCCGTGGCTGGCGCACTCGGCGCGAAATAGAGACATGCTCCAAGTCTCCCCGCCAGTGCGGTCAGAGTGCGCCGAAGCCGCCGAACGCGTCGGCGGTCAAGCGCAGTTGGAGTATAGAGGGTCTCGCTTTGACCGACGTGACCTCGCCGTGCAGCGCGCGCGCGCGCCTCGCCGCAGCATAAACGCACCTTAACAGAGCCTGCGCTTAGCCGCTAACCAACGTATTCGGCGGCGGCATCCATGGGAGCCACTGAAGCCCCCGGCCCACTCACTTATTAAAAGAAAAGTCCTGCGCCGAGGTTTGGAATCGAACTAGGACATTCGGCGTTTGAGGCGGAGACGCTGCCACTCCGCCACGACGGCTCAAGTTACAGCCGTAAATAAAGGCACATCTAGTGAATGCACTCTTCTGATGCAGAAATCTCCGCGTTTTCGCTAGGTATATCCTGGCCTAACAGAGCTAGGCCATCAGCAATTTTTCTGAACTGCTTTGTACCTTATCTCCCGTCCCTAATAAACGATTTCCGTTAAGTAGTTTGAAGTTGACTGGCACAGCCGGGAAGGAAGCGTGCGAATACACAAGTGCTGCCTTGTACGATCACCGACCATCGTGCCTTCATAGCTTTTCATCGACCGTGGCGATCATCTGAGAAGCCTTAACAGGCTCCTGCAAAGGTTAACTAGCACTTGAAGCGGCACTTGGAGTTCCTCTGGTGTTCGGCGCTTGTAAATCGAGGCGCGTCAAAAACAAAACCACGGGGCACGCAAAGCTTATAGACGTGAAGCGCCATAACAAATCTAAACTCCCCTGGCCGCTTGTGGCGCCGCCAAGCATCGGTTTTCTTTGCTTCCAACATTCAGGTTGTCTTTTCCCTGCCTTCCTTGTGTGATAAAAGTGCATTATTGGTTTTAGAACAAAACTTACTTCAATATTGGTCTGCGAAACCTACCTTTGTCAGCCTCAGAGATTCGCGACTCCATGTAGGATGGAAAATTCCTCCAAGGTGGCGTCTTTTATCCTATGGCGTCACCACGCTTGTACTTGCGAGATTGGCCTCTGGTGGCGATACCTGTATTTTGGTTCTTGCTATTTTCTACCTTACAAGAGCTTTGTTTTCAGTAAGAGCGGCGTTTTTGTGATCAGGAGCTGGTATTCTATAGATACACGCCAACTTCAATTTCTCCTCAGTGTCCCTTTAAGAGATTGGCGGTTCGGTCTTCGTCTTCATCGCTGTCGACGCTTGACCTCTTTCAGCAAGATTTGGCCCCTATTCCAGGGCTCCACTGAGCCTAGCTGCTTCGCTTGCGTGCTGCACTAGTGCCCTTTGGGCAGTGAGCTCGCAGCTGGTGAGCCCGCTTTCCCATTTCTCCGCTCTCGGGGTTTTGTGTTGGTGGAATGCGTAGTTGCGTTCGCACTCCCAGGTGATATGGTATAGCGTGGGGGTTGCCCCACACCACAGGAATGTGTCCCTGAATTGTGTAGGATACATTATGTGTAGGATGTGTAAGTTAAAGAAAGTTGCCGTTTGCAGCCTCCGCCAACTAGCTGCTTCTTGCTGTGTTAGAGACTTATGCGGAGGAGATTATCTAATCCTCCTTCCTCTACGAAAATTCAATATCTCTGAATATCCGATCTTAACGGTATAGTGGTGACCCAGGGTTTGTGGCTGCTCAGCTCCGTGCGTGATCTCTCGAGTTAAGCTATTCGCCTTTTCGTTACCCTCTATTCCCATGTGTGCTGGAATCCAGATTATCCCCTGGGTTGTGTTGTGTTTGAGATGCCCTACTTTACGGAAGATATTTACGGCGGCTCTGCAGATTCTACCTTTCGTGTAGTTTCTGCATGCTTCTTTTGAGTCCGTAAGGATGTATAATGACGTGTTTCTCCTGTAGCCTTCAGCCGCCGCCAGCGCCACGACGACCTCCTCCGCCTCAGCTACCGTATAGCTTCCGGTGGTTGCGCAGGTAATCAGCTTACCTGTGTTGTCTACCACTACGGCTGTTGCTCTAATGCATGTTGAATTCCTGTTCCATGGGTGTAATGTTGCGTCCGTGTACACCGTGTTTTCGAGCTTGGCTAGATGCCGTTCTACGTAATCTGCCCGCGCCTGTCTCCTGGCCGCGTGGAGATTCGGATCCATGTTTTTCGGTATAGGGCTAACCTGGAGGGTCTTACGGATATTGTCGGGTACGTCGGCGTATCGATCGAGGCGTCCACTCAAGTCTCGACCTAACCTCGTCAGGAGCACTCTTCCTGTGGCCGTGTCTCTGAGTCTTAGTATTTGTGCTCCAAGCTGCGCTTCCACCAGTTCGCTGAAGCTGTTGCTGATCCCAAGCTGTAGCAGCTTTTCTTTCGGTGTGTTCGGTAGGTGGAGTGCCGTCTTGTAGGCCTTCGTTAGGATTGTTTCTACTTGTTCCCTTTCACCCTTGTTCATGGGGTGGTACGGGAGCGAGTAGGTCACCCGGCTGACTATTAGGCTTCTGACAAGTTTCATCGTGTCATCTTCTTTCGTCCCGTATCTCCTTTGGGAGACTCTGGTTATCATGCGACTCACCTGCTCCGCTGCCTTGTTGAGCAGGCAAATCATGTGGCTGCATTTTCTGCTCCCCTGCAACCACATTCCGAAAGCTCTTATAGCGTCTTTTCTGGAATGTTTTGCCCCTCCAGCTTCACCTCGAGGGCTGCCTTGGTGGGGTGCCTTCCTACTCTCAAGAGTTCGGATTTCTCCGTAGAGCAGGCTAGTCCTCTCTTCTTTACGTACTCCTCTACACAGTTTTCCGCTTCCTGTAGCCTCTCTTGTTTTTCTCCCAGGGACACTTGTGTCACCATAACCGTGATGTCTTCTGCGTACATCGCGTTGAATACCTTGAATTTCGCCGAGTTTCCTTGCCAGGCCGATCATCGCCACATTGAAGAGTATGGGCGAGATGACCGGGCCTTGGGGCGTACCTTTGCTTGGAGTGGTGAAGACATCGTTTCGCAGCTCCCCCAGTCCCACTGTGGCTGTTCGGTTGGTCAGGAAGTCCTTCACGTAATCGTGGATCCTTCTTCCGCAATTGATGTTGTTCAGCCCCTCCATTATGGCTGCATGGCTAGAATTGTCGAAGGCTCCTTTTATGTCGAGAGCCATGACTATGTTTTCGCCAGCTTTGGGCATTGTTTCGAGGAACTCTTCCTTGAGTTGCAGGAGGACGTCTTGCGTCGAGAGGTTCACCCTGAAGCCATACATGCTGTCTGGGTATACCCTCTTGCCTTCTAGATGTTGAATTCGTTTGGTGACGATTCTTTCGTATAGTTTTCCCAGGCAAGAAGTGAGGGAGATTGGTCTAAGATTCTCAATCTGCAGTGTGGAGTTCGCTGACCTTTCCGCGAACTCGTTGATCTTGTGTTCGCAAGGAAGGCCGTTCCAGTGGGGTCGGAAGTCCCCAACAAAGGGGCCCGTCCCGTTCCTGCCTCCCCTTCGTGCGGCGGACGTCCTTGCTTTCTCCGCGCCGTCACGGACATAGCCCGTCTTAAGAGGCCTGAAGCCAACGAGGTTTCGAGGGCGCACGTGATACGGCTGAGTATTAGCCGGGTGACCGGAAACCCACTATTCCTGTAACGACTGTCTACTTCCCTTAACAACTGTATTCTCTTTGTTGCTGTCAACAACCTGAGTCATCGCCTCGTCGGCACATGTTTCTAGCATCTGTGGTGCCGTGGGTGGCGTGGGGAACGGAAGTCGCATTTGTGTTGTTTGTGTGGTTATTTGAAACCTCCTTCCCAAATGTTTTATTCAGAACTTTTTCCCCAATCTCTGATCAGTGGACGGACCTTATTTTCCTTTCCCTAACCACTGATTGGCGAGATGGGTCGTTTGTCATCTTATTGGTTGCTGTCCCCGCTAAGGGCGGAGACAGAGGGTTTAAAACCAAGCGCTCTGGGTTGAGCGGAGGCTGAATTCGTCTGATCCACGATTTAGTCATGTAAATAGTTTTCTCCTTGCTTTGTTTCTTCTCGTTTTTCACCTATGTTGCAAATAAATAGTTACCCTTCTCCTTTCCTTGAGTAATGTGAATGCTTGCGAGTAGAACCACCGGGTCATCAAGAAACCCCGATTTCATCATCAAGTAGTTTCCTCTCATCGCCACCGGAAGGGGAAACTCAACTGGCGCAGTCGACAGGATCTCAACTGGCGCAGTCGACACAGGATCGCAACTTCTTTCTACCCAAGGCATTGGACGGAAGGTGAGAAGAACAAGTCGGTGGACAAGCTGTTTGTCCTAAAGGAGAAAACGTGAAGCTGCGTCGAAAGACGACGTCGAGAGGTTCAAGATCACGGGTCGAGTTCGAGAGGACGTCGGAGGCTCAAGTCAGCGAGGAGCTGAAGGAGCCGGGCAACGACAAGCCATCGAGGGTTCGAGTCAGCGAACTGCTGAAAAAGAACCAGGCGTCCACCTCGAAAGGGTTCGAGTCAGCTAGCTGCTGAAAAGTAACCAGGCGACCAGGTGAAGCGAGGTCCGAAGCGCTGATCTACTGAGGAACCAGGATCAACTTGTGGGCGTCTACCTTGCCGGGAGCCAGCTGTCATCACGCTGAGATCGACAGTGCTGCGGTCGTCGGAGCATCGAAAGAGGTAGGACACCTTCCTGCTTTCTCCGAATTGGCCATGTCTGTGTAATAGTCGTACGCTATACGGTAGCATTGAAGTGGCTGATGCGGGGTTGGATGCCGCAGGGTGGAATGTTCTATAGCCTATCGAGCAACTCGCGTCAACAGAGCAGGCACTAGGAAACATGACGCAAGCTTTGTGGAAAGAAAAGGAGCGCAGGGCTCAAATATTTGAAATGGAAAAGTTGAAGCTCCAAATTGAGCCTAAAGAAATAAAATTAATGCAAATGCAGCTTCCGCCACTGGCGGATGCACAACATCTAGAGCGGTTGGGCGATTATGCAAATGAGTTGAAAACGGTACTGGCTCTTATGCCAGAAAAGGACCCATTGGCGCCCGCGGGCCATACGGGCGGAGGTCATAAGAGCGCCGCACCAGAGGCGACATCTCCGCAGTTAGCGATATTGCAACTGCGGTTGCAGATCGCAGAAGTAGAGAGGGAATCGCTAGAACTGAGGCGCGAAACGTTTCGTCTTCGTTCGGAGCGTATAGCACGACAACAGGCCAGCGAGACAGAAAAAGCACAGGTGCTGGAAACACAGAGAGCGAGGCCGGAATTAAGAGATGTTAATTCTGAGTCTGACATAGCTGTCCCTGGCAGATTAGTTCCCCAGAACTGCGAAAGCGCACGACAAACTTTAAAGGTGACAGCAGGTTCTAATGAAAATGTCGCCGAGGTGTCCTGTGGGCCATCACCGGCAGCTGAGGACGCGCCGCTCGTGTCGGTCGAGCTGTCGATACAAAGAACGCAGGTTGCGCTAACTAGGACAGTGGTATTAGCAGACACGTTGAGCGCGCCGGGCGACAGCAAAGAGCTGCGTGAGGATTCAGCGATGGTTCCCATTTATGATCCTGGAATAAAGGAAGCGCACGCAGAAAACCTTCGGACACCTAAAAAGAGTCGTCGCCGCCAAGTGTACCCTAAACGCAAGAAAGCCGAGTCCTCTCGGACTACGCCTGCGGGTGGCTCGGACGGTAGCAATAGGAAGGGCAAGGTGAAGCCGTGCTTCTCGGCCGCAAGAGGCGTTCCCGTTGTGGATAGGCAGCGGCAGGCGGGAAGTGGCGTAGCACATTATTCAGTGGGAACAGCAGTTTGCACGGAAAAAGAGGGGCGAGCGAAATCACGACGTAAGAGATTTCAGAAAAGGATGGAGCGCCGCCCCGAACGGAGAGTACCTGGCAGGCGACAGTCAGGGCTAACTGGTCGCGCGCCACGCATTAGAAAGCAAAAATGCTCATCGGGCGCGCCAGAATGCCGATTGCTGCCAAAGGGGAAAAACTTGACACGCAACGGCGCTGTCATTTCAGAGTCTTTGTACGGCCGGACCGTTCGACCATCCCCACGCTGCCGGGCCTTTGTAGGTTTATTACCGAAACGCAGAAGCGCTTGCAAAGGGGGTGCGGGAGTTGTCCTTTTTTGTGACCGTTCGGCACCAGTGAGACAGCGTTCCAGCCGGGCGCGGCTGAAGAGTTTAAACATGCGAGCTCTCCGAGTGCTCAATGTTTGCATGCGCAAGTAACCAGTAGATGTAATGTGGGAAGTGGAGGCTAGGGACCAGTTTGGCAGTTAGCCTTCAGAGAACGGACATGGCAGGTTCTGGAATGTGCAGACTGGTGTTCTACCCCTGTGTGCGGATTGAATTAACCACAATATGCGTGTGTGTGTGCACGGTTGTGTGATTTTTTTTGTGTTCCGGCAAATTGTGACTGAACTTTGATGTCACATTGACAGCAAGTGTCCGCGTGACATTCTTGGTTGGGAGGTGTGGAGTTCGCTGACCTTTCCGCGAACTCGTTGATCTTGTGTTCGCAAGGAAGGCCGTTCCAGTGGGGTCGGAAGTCCCCAACAAAGGGGCCCGTCCCGTTCCTGCCTCCCCTTCGTGCGGCGGACGTCCTTGTTTTCTCCGCGCCGTCACGGGCATAGCCCGTCTTAAGAGGCCTGAAGCCAACGAGGTTTCGAGGGCGCACGTGATACGGCTGAGTAATAGCCGGGTGACCGGAAACCCACTATTCCTGTAACGACTGTCTACTTCCCTTAACGACTGTATTCTCTTTGTTGCTGTCAACAACCTGAGTCATCGCCTCGTCGGCACATGTTTCTAGCATCTGTGGTGCCGTGGGTGGCGTGGGGAACGGAAGTCGCATTTGTGTTGTTTGTGTGGTTATTTTAAACCTCCTTCCCAAATGTTTTAATCAGAACTTTTTTCCCAATCTCTGATCAGTGGACGGACCTTATTTTCCTTTCCCTAACCACTGATTGGCGAGATGGGTCGTTTGTCATCTTATTGGTTGCTGTCCCCGCTAAGGGCGGAGACAGAGTGTTTAAAACCAAGCGCTCTGGGTTGAGCGGAGGTTGAATTCGTCTGATCCACGATTTAGTCATGTAAATAGTTTTCTCCTTGCTTTGTTTCTTCTCGTTTTTTACCTATGTTTCAAATAAATAGTTAACCTTCTCCTTTCCTTGAGTAATGTGAATGCTTGCGAGTAGAACCACCGGGTCATCAAGAAACCCCTATTTCATCATCAAGTAGTTTCCTCTCATCGCCACCGGAAGGGGAAACTCAACTTGCAGCTTCTTGCCCGGTTTAGGAATCATTACTACGACGACATGCTTCCATTCGGCTGGGATTCTTCCTTCCTGCCATAGCGTGTTGAGGTAGGCTGTCAGCTGGTCTGTTGCCTCATCGCTTAGGTTCATTGTGAGGGAATTCCCAATTCTGTCGGCTCCCACCGCCGAACACCGAACATCTTCACCGAACATCTGGTAATTCGGGCACGCGGCCAGCTGAACGAAGGGACGGCGAGTGGTGCACACGGCGGGCTGCGCTCAATTTATTTACGAAGGTCATTGGATTTATTCCTATTGTTAAGAAAGAGTTGCGCACACAAAAAGGCGAACACAGGAAATACTATGAAGACGGATAGAGCACCCATAGTCTGCGCTCTCTCCGTCTTCATCGTCTTTCCTTAGCTCTTTTATGTGTGCTTTCTTTCGAACAGCCGCGCACCGAATCGCCCAGCAAGAAGTTCTTCTAAGCTCCCTGGTTTAATGCCGTTCGTCAACCTCGTTGTAATCGGGCATCTGACAGCACTCCGTGCATTATCAGGCGCCGTCTGCGGTTCAGTTTCATTTCGCTATGCCTTGGAGAGTAGCATTCAGTGTGCCGTACTAACTCACCACCCCAAGACAGTTCGGTCATGGGCTCAACCCGTGGAGTGGTGCTGTTGTGATCAGCGCTATGAGTTTGATCAGGTGCTGAAGCTCACACGGGCCGTGGTGATAGCGGGCAAGCAGCAGCGACTCCATTGCAAGTAACAGTTTTGGATGGTTTCTCCGAAGAACAGACGAGTACGCAAGCTACAACAAGTCAGGACACATTGAGGGCAGACTAAACCCCTTATATTTTGCCCTTGCTCTATAGAATGGTAAGTAAGCTCGTTGGCATGCGACACTTGCGGCCAAGGTTACCTACGGCTATAACTAAACAACGGCTAAAACGAAGAAATCGCAGGACCCCTTCGTCTAAGTTATAACCCGATCCAACTTTGTTTCCTTTTGTTTTAAGTCCATTAACTTGTCGTTTTGCTTTATTATAATTCACTAACTTTCTGTCCTATTGGTATCCAACTAGAAGTTTTGAATAAAATAAGCAACCTTCTCGTCCAAAGCACGGCAGTGCGAATCCAGCGTGACAGCAGTGATCATACCTCAACAAAGTGCACGTGTTACTCTCTGGAACGCTCAACGAAGGGTAATCCAAGCAGAGCTGCGGAGAAATGATAGGCCGTGTTCGGAAGTCACAGCTTATTCGCAGGAACTGCCGGTCAGTACCTACTGTTGAGTGCGCACTTTAGCTGACGTCAAATATAAAGGGCTACTGATAGAATATTTGCTCCTGAAGCGGAGTAAAGAGCTGTGCGAAATTGTTTGGATTTTGTATAACTTTGACTGCGTGCTCCTGCTTCGTGCTGCCCCTCTGTCGAACAGAAGACACGCCTATAGGATTGCCAGCGCAATCTGTAGGCCTTAATTATGGCATCCAATTGATCTAAATGGCATTTTTTGTAAAACATTGCATCCAATGTATGGTATCATGTGTTTCTGGGAAGACTAAGTAATTTAAAAAATAAGCTTTCTGGGGTAAATATAGGGATTGGAAGCATTGTATTCCCAGTGTTAGTGGACACTGGAGAGCTGGTCTTAAGTAGTAAGCTGGTTAACTAATTTCTGACAATTTACTTTTTGTCTATCACAGCTACGCAACTGGTTGCATTTAGAGATTTGTATCCGGTGGTTAGTAATAGCGATATCAGTTTTAGAACTTTGTAAACGCGATTATTCTCGGCGCTATGGCTCGACAAAGATTCGCTACATCGTGACACAATAGATGCGCTTTCGAAAAGCATGCAGGCAAAGCAACCTTCCCAGTGCACGTAACTAATCAGAAAAGCCAAATGTGGAGCCACATCGCCAAGGGTAATCGTGATTTTTTAATTTTAAAAACCAATATGGCTATTACTAACGACCGGCCACAAGTCTCTAGTTACAACCAGGTGCTTCACTCTAATAGTTGAAAAGTTAATTATTAAGAATTAGTTTACCTGCTTACTACTTAAATCGATTCACCGATTTTCGGGTGGCCGCCAACACTGGTAAGGCTGAGGCGAAATATCCATATGTTTAGCCGAAAAAAACGCATTTTTGTGAATTCCTTCGTCTTCACTGAAACGTCTGGTATACATATACAGGGAGTCCCCGCTACATGTAGCCAGAGTTTAAAAATATGCCGCGGCACTATAAGACGACGCGACAAAATGCATGTTGCTGGCTATTGTATGGAGCAACCCATAATATTTTTGTATTGTGATTAATTGCATAATTATTGCGAGATTTATTAATGAACTTCGCAAGCAACCAAGATAGGCGGAAAAGTTCAATGAGAAAGTTGTAGAGTGGCCCGCGAAGCTTACAACTGAACAGCTTCTAAATGTCCATCTATTATGTATCGGCTTTTCTTCGCTCTCTGCAAATTACAAATAAAAACCACGTAATATGTGCACTTGCGCGCCGCGATTCCAGTGCTCTCAAACGTTCCCTGTAGGAACGAACAGATCATTCAGCTCAGTGTTCTGCTGCTTAAAACGGTGACAGGGCTGCGACGCAGGCACTGATTGCGCGATTTACGCGAGCACAAGCGATAAGGACTGCGCTTGTCGCTATCAAGCGCCACAAGGGAAGCATACCGCTGGCGTATATAGCAAAGGCAGCTGCTGCATCGCAGCCCTGTCACCTTTTAAGCGGCAGCACACTGAGCTAGATGTTCTGTTCGTTCCTAGGGGAACGTTTCAGAGCACAGCCGTCACGGCGCGCAAGCGGGCATGTCACGTGGTTTTTATTTGTATTTCGCGTGCATCTGTAGTGGGCGAAATAAATACGACACGTAATAGATGTACACTTAGAAACTGTTCAGTTGGACGTTTCGCCGACCGTTCTAAAACTTTCTCATTGGACTTTTTCCTATCTTCGTTGCTTGCGAAGTTGGTTAATTAATGTCGACTAATTTTACAATTAATTACAATACAAAAATAGTGTGAGTTGCTTCATACAATCGCCACCATCATGTATTTGGTCGCGTCGTCTTAGAGTGCCGCGGCATATTTTAAAACCCTGGCTAAAGTTTGCTAGGACACTCTTTATATAGTATACTACTGGGGTCAGCAACATATCCCCGTACCAATATATCAGTGACAGCCCCGCAATATTTAGTGACTGCCGCTTAATTATCACCATCACTACCACCATCCCAGCAACGCCCATTTCACGACAACGGCCTCTGACACCCTAGAATTAACCCCGTCGTGCACCCCGCAAACTTCCTAATCTGATCTGCCGGCATGGCTGTGCCACATCCAGCAACGTTCGTCTTCTCTTGAAATCCACTCCGTCACACTAAGGAACCGTCCGGTTTTTAGCTCTCTGTACTACATACCCTACACATGCCCCTTTCCTCTTGATCTCATCTAGGTTATCGTTAACACGCGTTTCTCCCCTTGCCCACTCCCTTCTTTCTCTGCCACTTAACATTTTACCTATCTTTTCCCTTTCCATAGCCAGCTGCACTCTCGTCGCTGTAGCCTCTATGTTTCTGTCCATAGGTGAGTAATCCCAAGATACAGCCATTGAATTCTTTCCTCTTGAGCTCTGCTTTTCAGGGGCACTGATAAGCTGCTGTTCAGGGTCTGTGTGTAATTAAGACGCCCAATCAAGCCCTTTGTTATTCTCCTCTTTGAGTAAGTGGTCCGGATCTGTTGTCCCTGCTTACCCTTCATGGCCATCTGGTACACCGCACGTATACGAATGCCTATTCTTCCTGTGACATGCGGCTTGATCTTTTGGCAGCAGCTCACGAGCACACTGCATGGAAGTCGATTTACGACGCCCTCCCCCTACTGTGTTGTCTCGAAGCCAGGCACGAAGCCGCAACGCGGAGCAGTGTGCCGGTGTCTGTGAGACGCCACTTACGGAAGCGGCTAACAGCGGCAACAGCAGCCCCTCGGCTGGACGCACTCCTAGATCAGCGGCACGGCCGTCATGACGAAGGCGATGGCAGTCTTAGTTGGAGCCCAAAGAGTCGCCGCCACACACGTTATGCTGGGTTTAGCACAAGCCGATGTTTTGTCCCATTGGTGTTCGAGGTCAAGCGCCGTTGCCTGCACGCAAGGCGATGTGCGCAACAATATTCACGTAAGCCGAAAGTCACAGGGAATGCCATTCACACACACACACACACACACACACACACACACACACACACACACACACACACACACACACACACACACACACACGCACACGCACACGCACACGCACACGCACACGCACACACGCACACACGCACACACACACACACACACACACACACACACACACACACACACACACACACACACACACACACACACACACACACACACACACACACACACACACACACACACACACACACACACACACACACACACACACACACACACACACACACACACACACACACACACACACACACACACACACACACACACACACACACACACACACACACACACACACACACACACACACACACACACACACACACACACACACACACACACACACACACACACACACACACACACACACACACACACACACACACACACACACACACACACACACACACACACACACACACACACACACACACACACGGCCCAAGGGGCTTGCTCGTCAGGCGTGTCAGGAGATTCTGAGCCTAGCAAAATCGTCTCTTGACGATGTATATCTGGATTTTCAGGACCTAGCAAGAAGAAATCACATCAGTATCCACGAATGGAGTCGAACCAGAAGCGGCGCGAACAAAACTGCTTCAACAACACTGCGCGAGACCACTAGGCGATTCCCGCTTTTTTTTCAACCATGGCATTTATTACAAAGATGCAGTGTGCTATATACATGCGTAGCATAGCCTAGTTGGCTTGTGCTAGAGTTTATACTAGGCTATCGCCGCAGCCGAACACGCCTCGTGTTAAACTGCACCACAATCTCGCGCTGTGCATTGCAGAGTGTCGTCTTCATCAACTTCCATCTGCTCCGTCCGGCGGCACTGCCCCTTCATCGCCGCCTTCTACGGAGCACAAATCCTTGCTTTCGCAATTATTCAATTATGATAAACATTAATTGTGTATTTTTTATGAAAGAACATACAGATGCTTAATCAACTCATGTATTTTATTTTGTGACGTGAAAAACCAGGATTCCAAGCATACTGGGCCTATGTATGCGTCAAAAATGTGCTGACAAACGAGTCACATCTTGTTTACCTTCTATAGCATAGCACACTTCTCTCCTAGAAAATGGTGTCACTGTAACCAGCACTGTACTTTACTTAGACTGTAAACGCTCGAACAGAAACACAGTTGGCAGTGTAGTGCTTGCATTTTTGTCGTGCTCCAACCCTTTGTCTGAACCAACACATGGCAAACTAACATCCCCATCTCCTACGTTATTCCATCTCACGCGTTTACACTTTTCACCAGTGCACCCTGAGGTGGTCGTAAATGCATCAGCGGAGCTCACCTACAAACTAGTTAACACGAAACAGTAAAACGTAAAACCTCTATCTTGATTGCATTCAATAAGACCTTTTTTCTGCGGCAGCATTGAAGTCTCGTTGGAGCAAAAACTCGTCGACCGCCGTCGATACATCTGGCAGGTTCTAGCACCTGCCACATGCCAAGCATCCACCCCATCCCCCTCCGCCTCTCTCCCTCCTCCCCGCTTCTCTTCCTTCATCCTCCACCCTCTCCTTCCTCACTTGCACAGGACAGACTAAGAATGACTCAGCTCATGTGAAAATGAGTAAGATGAAGGAGCAAAACTTAATAAAACAACCGATCATAATCGGAATAGAACCGGAATTGCAATGGAATCAAGAGTGGAATAGAAATGGAATATAATCAGAATTCGAGTAGATCGGCGAGTGAAAGAAAAATGCTCTCGCATTTCCTGCGAATCATTCCAATTGATCGCCTCTCAATTTTACTTTCGCTCCAGCTATTACATTTTTCTCTTAGCTTTTTTCTATATATGGCTATGTTGACTTAACTTCCGTGGCATATCGCTTTTCCTGGGCTGTGTGATAGATACCCTCGTTCTGATAACCTCATTGATAGTTGCAAGAACACCACCACTGCAAATCCGGTCTAACTCACTCGATGTGTGTGCAGAAAAACACACGCTTAATTAAATGTCGGTCATTTGTCAAGAACAGCTATCGAGGAAAAAGCTGTGAAGTGCAAGCCAACCTTCACTAGCTGGCTGTCCTGCCATGTAACAAGATTGAGAAACGGTGAGCAGTACACGGGTTTATATCCAGTTTCTTTATCTTCATCGATGTTAATGACGTCGCGCATTAATAAATATAAATTACAAGCCAGTTAGTTGCAATTTAAACACAAATATAATTTTTTTGTCCATTTAGGGCATTAGCAGGTGCTGCTGTTTTGTGGTCAGTTCAGGCAGCCCTTAAATGATGAATAGACGGACCCTTTCACTGAAGAGTAATATGCTTTATCGGGCTGCGTTTATAATTCAAAGTATGTTTGTGGGGAAAAGGGGCTCATCGAAATATTTTTTAATGAGGACGCTGTGCTAGGAGGAAGAGAGGCGACCCCATACAAGGAATACTGAAGGCAGAAACTAAGCAAGGCTTGTCGGTTCTAGTGTAATCGGCGATTACTTGGAAAAAAATTACGTTTAGGTATGTAATTTTGACTGCATCGGTAAAATGCTGATATAGTAAGTTTTAAGGTGAAAGAAAGTGGTTTTTTTTCATTTCACGTACTGCATTACGGCTCTCTATTGTCTCGTACATGCTCTTCAGCTTTATAGTCGTTATGTTAAACATTTGCAGGCTGTTTATTTTGTAGTGCTTTGCGGCAGCTTACAAGGACATTCTCAACTACGAGTTCAAGCCGCTGCAGTTCAGGTAGCCCTGAAACCATGTTTTAGCTACCCTGTGAACAGTATACATTGCAGGTAATTTTGCGGTGTTATTGCACAACCATATTACAAACAAGGGATTACATGAGGAAACGCTTCTACAGCATTCTTAAACTTATGCAGGTCTCTTGTATTAAGGCTTTCTCACACTTCGTAAGACGTGTGGCACTTAGTAGAGGCATGGCTGCTATGGTAGATAAGCTCTTTAGACCTGTAGGGAGTATGTTTCCGCCGTTGCTTCCGCATGCGGTGATGCTAGCAATGAAACTGGACAAAGAAGGCAATTAACTGCGCCTGGTCATGAAAGGTGAATGAATGAATGAATGAATGAATGAATTAATTAATTAATTAATGAATTAATTAATTAATATAATGAATGAATGAATGAAGCTTTATTCTTGAGAAAACAAAATAGTGAGTGGAATCCTCAGTCCAGGACCCCATTGAAGATGGCCGCCTGTTGGGAAAAAAATTACGAAATATCAGCAACAACGCCCAAAATTCAATGATGGATGAGGTTTTCATTCATGTCTGCAATGACTAGAATACGATATGAGCATGAGGTACACAGTGAAAAGTACAATGAAACTTTATGTTTATTTATTTTTAAAGACAAGATGAACAAGTAACTTTTAAAACAGTACGAAGTCCCTGAACAAAGTTTATAAAGTTATGACTTTAAGGTATCGAGTGGGTCACTGTAAGGTATTTAAAAGAGACCACTTGCAACGCTTTCTTCTCAAAGACACGCAGCGTTTGTGGAGTAGCACGGTGGAGAGTTAACTATTGCGTTGCGCTCTTATGTAGCTTTTGTAGGACTGCCTGGAACTTGCCCTGTTACATATCGCAGTAAAACGGAACGAAAGGGGGCGGGGGGGAGGTCTGTGCATTTCAGGCGATGTTTCTTGTATTTTTAAGCATTTTCTTTCAGTTCTTCAAAGGTCACGCGTAGTTCCTTGCTTATTTTATAGTTTTATTGTAGACGCAGCGTATCATGCGGAAATATTGGCATAATTATATTTTCTGTTGGTGAAAATGGTTAATATTTAAGGACATTCCTGTCTCGATTGAGTGCCAAGAGCCTCTCAACGAGTGCCAGAGCTTAAATGTGACAGAATCGTGGAAATTTAATATGTCCCTCCCTATAGTCCGTTCAGCGTAGTGTGTGCGGTTGTGAAAATGTTTTAAAATTTGAATACCTGATTGGATACCCTCGTATTCGACTGGCTGAACGTATGAAATAGTGAATGCAAAAAGGTATTCCCCCGCCGCTGTGGCTGAGTGGTTATGGCGCTCGGCTGCTGACCCGAAATACACGGGATTGAACCCGGCCATGGTGAGGAATTTCGATGCAGGCTAAATTCTAGAGACCCGTTCACTGTGCAATGTCAGTGCACTTTAAAGAACCCCAGGAAGTCGAAATTTCCGGCGTCCATCACAAGGCCTGCCTCGTAGCCTGCGTCGCTTTGGGACGTTAAACCTCCATAAACTATAAACCGTAAACCGTAAAAAAAGTATTCGAAATTAATCGAATATGTTTTCAACTTTTCGAACAGTGTTCGAGTAATTGGCTCAGATTTCGAATAAAACACGCCTTAGTTTTCTTGGATGATTGTTACAAAAACGAGACCCACTCCAATGCCGCACAGTGTGTTGCCCCGATCAGTCTGCGCGGGATAGAGAGTTCTCCGCCGCGATATGGTCCACAGCTCGTGTGGCGGCGTTCGTAATGCTCATACATGGCTTTCAAGAATAGAGACGCGACAGGGCTGAGAAAGGCTTAGCAAACCCTCCCTTGATCTCCCTGTCTCGGAGGTCATAGTTCAAGCGTACGTAGCTCTCGCACTTCTCAACCACCGAGATATGGCGCAGGTAATTCTTGGTCGTCATCAATAGCGAAATATGATTTTCTCTGTACGAATATACGCATCCCATTACGATCATAGAGTTAAAATGCTGACTTAGTATTGGGTACCCTCCAGTGGAGACCAGTGTTGCGTATTTTGACAGCTACCGCTAAAGTTGCTCAAGGTATAGCATTGCGCCGCAGCGTTGTCGCTAACGCTTCGCTGTTTCGTACGATTAACACTTTTGTAGAATATTCGCAGAAGTAGCGAATATTCGGAACAATATTCGATTCGCATTCGATTCGGTAGAGAAGCTCCACTACTCGTACACGATTCGGATTTAAAAAGTGCTGTTCGCACACCCCTTGAACTGTGTTTGTTTCCTCAAGACCTGTCTTCTCCACGTACTGTTTACAAGACACCTGCAATAAGGTTTCAGGTACTACGTAAGGAACTTTGGCTAGAAAACACCTCAGCCGAGAAAATTCACTAAAACGGCACTGCACTTGAAAATATATGGAGTGGCAGTCCACTTAACAATATCCGAAAGACAGTTTTAGATAGTAATACGTGGGGCATTGTTCCACAATAATCTAAAAAAGTGCAGTTCGGCATATACTAGGAATATGTGAACCACAGTTCCAGTTATACATAGAGTATCATGGGAAAGAAAAGGAACTAAAAACAAAACTGTCCGGTTCCAGTTACGCAGGTAGAACTTCTCTGCAACGAGGTTCCACCTACTATGTGGAACCCCAAGTGGAACCAGACTAAAAGTGAACAAAGGGATAAGCAACCGTCGCCCGCGTCTTCTGGTAAACCTAATTTAATTGCAGCTTCGCAGCAGGACGTCCTGAGATCTCCCCAGTGCGGTACACCTGGAGTTATTCTTTCAAGAGAAACTACGTCGCCACAGCGATTACTCTTTTTAAATAATCTTTCTATCACTTCATTTCTTGCTGTAGTCTGCAGAGTCCTTTTTTTAACACTATGCGTTTTTGTATTACAGTCTTTAAGAACGCCTTTTCTTCTTTTTATCCGTCACTGTACCTCTGTATATACTTTATGGAATATAGTGCCATTTCTGTAGGGAGTACAGGTCTAGTCACACCAAGCTCCTCTGGTTTTTGGCTGTACTACTGTCATCTGTACAAGTAAAGATGCAAATAAACTAAAATTGAATTAAAAAGAAATCAAGGTTCATAAATGCCTAAGAAAATAACCGTAAAGCATTTCAGCCAGTTAGTCTCCACACAGACTAAGCGCTCGCTGCGTGGGCTAAGCGCTGCAGTTAGTCCCATTTCACATGGTTTTGGTTGAGAGCGGGTATACACATCAGTGACTGGGTGCGTATCGCAGGGCAAGAACGACAGTGAGGCCGTCTCTGCTCTGGGCTAAGCTCGTGAAATTCGCATGACGACTAGAGCACAGTGCTTTATGACAGTCGATCGCGACCAAATCGCGATCGCGTCCACCAGGGTTGTAGCGACCACTACAGAATGACACACTCGCTAAATGTCAAGGAGAAGAGTGTAATTGAGAAAGCGTTTATATATCCAAGGTTCCTCGGTTCAGTTCAATTCCCTCCCCTTCACAGGCCCGTGAAATGGACTAAAGAATTCCCTCAACTTCTTTTTGGTGGCACTGATTCCACCTGATATCATCTCACTACTTGCCTCGTCGTCTACATTCAAGAAACCAGGCTATCAATATCTTGCCTCACTGTGTTTCGTACCTTTGCAGTTAATGTCTCTCCGCAAGCATTTGCCTTATGAAAAAAAAGCGTATTCAGTGGGCCTTTTTTAAACTTACTCTCAGGGAGTCTCCGCAGAAGGCTAACTCAATATTCCCGCATTAGTTCTTTGAAGACCGCTTTCAATAGAGCCAGTCCTTCCTATATCCCGTTATGAACGGTGGCCTCCATGTCTTGTCTTTTTAACTTTCGGCACTTTTTTCTTCCGTTTAAAAAGACCAGTTGTGAATAGCTCGAGTTTCGGGTATACCAGACGCAACGAGGGCACTACACTCAAGGCTTCAATTGTGTACCCCGACTGCTCCTGAAAGCTTTCACTATGCACCAGGGCAGCGCAGCGAATGGTTACAGCATTCATGGTGGGATGGCCAGAGGCGTTATATGGAACTAAAGACAGAAGTCACATACTTGAGCTTGGTCTCATACATTTGCTTTCAACTACATGATTTGTAAGGTGTGCTCCAAACGACTTCAAAGGCTGTCTTGAAAGTACCCAACCTCATTCTGCGCGCTGTCGAGGCTATGAGCCAAACCACTCAGTTCAAGCCAAAGCGCTTTCACTCCCAAAACTTTTAATGTATCTCAACCAAGATGATGATGATCCCATCAATAATTTTGCCCCTTTTAGTGCAAAACCCTGTTTGGAGTTCTTCTAAAGGAGATTAACCACCGTGTTTTTGTCCTTACAAGCGAGTGAAAAGCGATGAAACTGTATTATTGATTCATAGGTAGCATGTGTACACTGAATGGCTTACACGGTAATCATTACGAGTGAAAAAGATAAAGAACGAGCATTCAACAGTCTAGAATAACGTGCTAAACTTCAAACTAATTTGGAGGTCTATTTTTTGCTATCATTTCTTGCGGTGTTGAAAGGTGACAAAACAGCACTTCTATGGACCGTTTTCGCGGCGAGGAACAAAATAGCCTCCAAGTCGAAGCGCGCAGCCCCGCTCCTCCTCTCTGTTATGAGCCGACAGCAGGGGCATGATACGCAAAATACGTGTGTGCTACGCAGTCTTTTGCGCAAGGGAGGAGTTGAAAAGAGTTTTGTATCTATATATTGCCACGAATCGAGTCTTAAGGTCGTCCGTCTGCCACTGTGTTGTTGTCGCCTGTAGTAACTACTGTCGGAAGAGTGAAAAATCACCTCCAGGACTATATGATGAGCGTCGACAGCCACGGCCTGTCTGTGTGGGCGCATACTGTTTCATTTCCACCGCTTCGCAGATGAGGGGTGTTTTGGATTGCAAGCGGCAACCAAACGATTTTCATCCAGTCGATCGCGTCTCATGCGTGCTCTCGGCACTTCGTTGGTGAGAGCGGATGTTGAACGTAAGTGCACGGAAGGTACAGTTGGCAGCTCAATTTTATGGGAAGAGGGTGAGCAGAAATAAAAGTATTTCAGTGCAGTCACATAAGCCGATCGCCTAGAATTTATGAAAGTATGAGAACATGCATGCTCCACCCCCGTTAACAATACAAGGCAACTTGGTCGCAAGACAGCGATAGAACATTTTTTTTCCGAGAACGCCCACTGTTCATTTCTGCTGCCGATAGTACTTGAGCATGCGGATATGTAAAAAAAAAAGTCATTCGTTCGCAGACGAGAATTTTTCCGCATTAAATCCGCTATAAAATCACCGTGCATGAAGGTAACTTTCACACAGATCAAACTTTGCAGGAGGTGCGCCGGGAGAGCTGAATACATGCGGGAAAAAACGAAGGAGAGGCGCTGACCTCGTTTTGTTGACCTCGTTTTGTTTTTCGTATGTGAAAGCATCAAGCTATAATTGAGGGTTTGCATGAAAGATTTCGGTGCGTTTTTTCGTCCCTTTAAAATTGTGCCACAGTGTTGAGATCCCAAAAGCACTGGGCTAGAGCTCACTGCCTCGTATTTTCAGTCGCTATACATTTTAAAGAACACAGTTGGATAACCTCTGCCTAGAGCCTAGGTCTAGATTTCCGTTATTCGGCGCGACCGTCGATTCGCGAACGCAAGATGTTCCATTGAAAAAGTCATGGCAAGGAAGAAAAATTCTATCTCAGATATCCACGTCAGCCTTCACAAAACCAACTCATCGTCCTTAGCTGTCCGGACAGTAAACTGAGTGCATACCCACTAGACCTACTTGACAAATAAAATGCGACTAACATCACGCTTAAAACAGTCGTCAAGAAGTGAGCAGCTTCGATAGGTTCCAACAATATTCCTAGCTGGTTACCCTAATCTATCTCTCAAACTGAGTCAAATACCACGGAAAGTTGCTTCAGAGTTTCCCTGCATCACTCCCTCGACCGCCTTTGCAACCAGCGTTACACTTACGCCGTTTTTCACCAGGTAGGTTACACCACACTCGCAATATTTCTTTTACCTATGTCGATCGTCATCGCGACGGTGGAAGCGTCTAAGGCGCCATATAATCCCCGATGTTCCGGCCATTTATTGACGGAACGACCTCACTGCTGCTCGAGAAGTTTTTCTATCCGCGCGCAATTTTAAAAAACGGAAAAATGAATGCGGAAGCTCCGAACTGCCGATATGTGCCATCTGCCTCCTGTTTGGTCTGTGCGAATGCGATCGCACATACCAGCTAGGCGTTCGTTTCCAGACTAGACACTAGAGGGCGCCAGCTTCCCAAGATGGCAGCGCCCGTGATAAATGGTCTGTAGAGCAGCAGTTGAATCGGAGAATTTTCTAGGGATAAACGACAGCGCCTTGGCTGCTTTCGCTTGATGATAATTTTAACCAGGAAAGCTCCAGCGCTGGGCTCCAGGCCTCTCAGATTGTTATCCAGGCAGGACTCAGCTACTGTGGACATGGGCCGTAACGAACACCGCGTACGTAGCGAGTGAACCTGAAAAACTAACGTACTCATGAGCCAAACTGACCGCATAAAATACAAGCAAACGTTGAGAAGTTGTGTACACGCTTGGCTACACTAGGCTCGCGGCTCGCTGCGGCACCTATTATAAGCCTCTCGAAGTGTTATCCAGAACCAAACATAAATGGCAAAGTAGCCTTATTACGCGACCGTGCCTTCGTGAGCACGCCATCGAAGCGAGAATGATCTTCACGGAACCTTCACTTATAGTGTTCGCGCTGTACTGAGTGCACAATACGGGGATGGAACCGGTTAAAGAACCGACACAGGTCTCTGAGCAGGCGTGATATCGTCCTGTTTAATGAAGGATTTCAAAACACCTCAGAGTGTAAGGAAACCACATAAACTCAAGAATTAATAAGTTTGTCCCTATTAATTAGCACTGCAGAGAAGTAAGGAGGTAACGAAGACATGCAAGAAAGGGTGTTGGCTGGGCAAGCGCTATAGCTACTCCAAGCGCCCGTGGAGAAAGTTTGCGTCTCATGCAGCTGTCCTCTCACTTCTTCGCCCTATGGAAAAGGGCGACAACTCTGCCAGCATTGCTTTCGCCAGCATTCGACCGCTAATTTCGATACGTTTTTATTCACCACCAGAACTAGCTTCTTGTGGTAGCAACCAGGGGCGTAGTCAGGGGAGGGGGAGGGGGCTTATGGGGCTTCAGCCCCGCCCCCCCCCCCCCGAATTTTTTTGAACTGTCACGCACCGATGACCAAAACAACCACCGGCGCCGGAAGTCATTCTGGATATTGTCGCCTACAATGCATTTTAAAGATTAGAAAAAACATTCTGGCGCGAGCGGGAAATTACGGGCATAAACGGGCAATTACGAAAATGTATGACTGTTCATACCGCAGAACTTTGTGCAGTTCACTGTAGCAGTTAGCATCATGATCAAAATTACCATGCGAATACGAAAATTTTGAGGACCTCAATAACAAATTTTGATTGACCTTGTTCATTGAAAGCCCTGCCCACGCGGCGTTTCCCAACTTACACACTGGGATATTGGTTATTTCAACTTGCGGCATCATTCGTTGCTTTCGTTTGTCCTTTTATTTTTTATCTACCTTCTTCTACTTTTGCTTTGAATCAAAGGAATACCCATCTGTAATTATGGGTGCATAATATATGTCGCCGTGCAGGCAGTTAAAAATACTTACTTTCGTATTGATTTCTGCATTGTTTCCCTATTATTCTAACCATATAGTGCTGTCGCGACCGCAGCATGGCCCAAGTGCATATCGCGACTTCTGCTATCAAAGTTTTGTTCTTGCCTGGATCGTCTGTCTTTCCGAGTGTAAAGTTTACTATCTGCGATTGCGCAAGTTGTTTATTTGCCCAGTTTGACGCATTGTATACAGTGACTTTTGCTAAGATACGTAGATATAATGGAGACCTACATGTATTTAAATATCTTGTTGCGAGGTTTTGTGCATACATACGGTGGCTTTGTTTCCGGTTACACTTTCTTGTCCTTTATCAAGTTGTATCTTCGCATTTCTAATACATCCATTTTATCTTCGCACTTCTAATGTATATTTTGCAGAACTCCTCGTTTATACATGTGCTCGCTGTTACGAATAAAATTTCGGTGCAATTACTCGCAACACATGACCGGTGACAGCTGCTGCTGCGCAATACACTGGAACTAAGGACAGCGTCATTGAGATTTTTGCCTGGCCGTTGGTTATGTACAAATATCTAAAGGTTCTTGACCGACAAAGATTCATAAAAATGTCTCCTCTGCTTGCTCATTTCATGTATATAATTGGCTTTTTTTTGGGGGGGGGGGGAAGGAAATGTCGCAGTATCTCTCTCATATATCGTTGGACACCTGAACCGTGCCGTAAGGGAAGGGATAAAGGAGGGAGTGAAAGAAGAAAGGAAGAAGAGGTGCCGTAGTGGAGGGCTCCGGAATAATTTCGACCACCTGGGGATCTTTAACGTGCACTGACATCGCACAACACACGGGCGCCTTAGCGTTTTTCCTCCATAAAAACGCAGCTGCCGCGGTCGGGTTCGAACCCGGGAACTCCGGATCAGTAGTCGAGCGCCCTAACCACTGAGCCACAGCGGCGGGGCGCTCATTTCATGCTCTTCACGTTTTTCACGTCAGCGCCAATCACTGCTTTGCTGGTTTCGGACTCATATAGTTTTATACTTCGTGTGATATTTTCTTTACTAATTAAATGCGCAAACACCTGGAAGCATTTGTATCAGTTATGTCTGCCACGATTTTTAAGACGTACGAATACATTATTTTATTTAAATAATACTTATTTCACTCGTCTAGACAGTGCCTAGCAATATCTGATACACAATGGCATTGTCAATGGCAATGCAGTTATTATTCTTGCGTTTTATTCCTTCACAAATTCTATGAGGAGGCCGCCGTGCAACATAAGCCCCCCCCCCACCCGCCCACGAACAAAACATCTGGCTACGCCACTGGTAGCAACTGGTCCATATAAAAGCAGCACTTCTCCGCATCGCGTTGGCACGGATTGTAGACATTTTTTGTATTTATAAACAAACCTGGCAGACGATGATGAGAGCGACTCCCCAGAGCGCTTCCGCAGGAAGAACTTCCATAATCTTCGTCTGTGCATAAGGCGCGACTGAAGCCTTGAAGGTCACCTCCCCACTGCAAGCGGAGGTAAAGAGCTGCCATTTAAAAAGTCTTTTTTTGAGTGGGCTGATCACCGCGCATTCGATTCGCCATTGATAGTACCTCTGTCGTCATCGACTGAAACGTCCCAAAGCGACTCCGGCTATGAGAGACGCCGTAGGGAAGGGCTCCGGGAATTTCGACCACCTGGGGTTCATTAACGTGCGCTGAGATCGCACAGCACACGGGACTCTAGAATTTCGCCTCCATCGAAATTCGACCGTCTTTCGGGCCAGCAGCAGAGCGCCATAACCACTCAGCCACCGCGGCGGCTAAGTAAGCAAGATGCGACAACGAAAAATACAGTTACGTTTGTAGTAGTGTTTATCTTTTTGCAAACACGCTATATTTGCTTCCAGTGTGGTTGTGCGCTCGACAGAAAAACGAATGCAGCCCGCGTTGCTAATCCAGCCAAGGAAACACGCCCAGAGCAAGACGGTGATAAAAGAGGCGCGCCAGAGGCCCCCATGTTTTCTACAGCGAGGGAGTCACCGGGAACAAGCCGTTATTCTCGCTTGTATCGCACCTGTAACCGAAATGGCCTTCGAGCTCTTTTGCAGTCTTATCAGAGCACAACATGTTTCACCCAAAAGGCGGACATAGCAGGCCACGGCGGTCGCATTTGGAATTCAAAACCCACAAATCAAGGAAGATATTAACAGTGACGCTCGTGTGCTGACGCTTTGGCGCGCGCTAAAAAACCGCGTGCTTCTGAGAAATAATCATAGCTATTTACTATATGTACCGGGTTGGTCAAAAATTATCAGGCCCCAGGGCCTGCTTTTAGTCGATATATCCTGGAATTTAAGATGCCAATAATTCTGTTAAGGTTCTCAGCGGTTAGAACGATGCTTCTTCTACCTTGTACAGATATTTTGAGCTTCAGGGGTGTCGTAATTGCCTTACACTTGAAAATCGCTTTATCGAGAACTTTTGCCACTTTTAAGCAAGGCTTGTCTACAATCCTTCTTCTAACTTTCTTCCATATCCTCTCTCCCTTTCTCATTATGCCTAATGGCAAACATCTCGAATAAAAAATACTATACGGCTCAAAAGCATACCCTGTGGCCTGTGAACTTCTGACTGATCCTGTACCTCATATGAGCTAGCGCAAAGGGCAGCTTCAGGAGGTAGAAATCAGCTGTTTTTACGCTCATAATAATAATAAAAAAAGATGAGAAACAAAATTCCAAGTCTTAGCCTACGCTCTACCACTTGGTTTAAAGGAGCCGATAAGGTACAAAGAAAACACGGATTGACCACTCCGCCGAGAACTACATTGCGCGCTCTTCATGGATATCCGTGCTAACAGCTGTTAAATGCGGCAGGTTGCGGGGTAAACTGGCTCTAAAATAAGGTGCACTTTCTTGTTTCCGACCCAGATTTCATGCTTACATACCAGGGAGCTTTAAACCGACTTTGAAATATGTACATGCATGCAAGCTCTGAACCTACCTCCCACCAGATTTATCTCAATCGACGAATAAATTAAATAAAAGCATTCTATTTCTGCATTCACGAAATGGCATATTGCACTACGCACTGTGGAGTTCACTTCGTTACCCTGGAGTCATGAAGCGAAGGTACTCTATTTTTACGTCCTTCCGTAATCTTAACTCTACTTCTTCCGGCGATGCAGATGGCCAACGTGGTACCGGTCAAGTGTGTTATCGGTATAATTGCACCAGTTATTGTCCACATATTCAATCTTCGTCTGCCTTTCTCAGAGAGTCAGTATTATCACAGGTTCACAGCACGGCTTCAAGAAAAACTCAACTGAAACTGAAGGCCAGAAAGACTTTATTCTGCGTAATTTCGAAGACCGCAGTATAGTACAGGCCCTTTTTTTTTACTTTACCCGATCATTTCGTTCTATAAATCATGACGTTCTTCTAGCAAAAATCCCACAGCATGGAGTTCGTGGAACTGTGCTGCATTGAGTTTATGGCGCATAAGCATCTAAGGCTCACACATACGGCTAACTATCCTTTCTTTTTTGTCGCGTTCTTAGTGCCTTGTCTCACGGAAATTCTGGGCACGCGTTAGTTCCACAGCTTCAAACTAGCACTGTAATACATAGACTGTTGAACTTTGTTTGCTATATGCCCCAATCTTTTTTGACGTCATGCGACCAGTTCTTGGTGCCATTATTCTTAATTACCATCGAATGGTTGTTTCCATCTCCGTGATTTCTTTTCTCTCCCTATAAGTTCCTTGGTTTTGCTCTTTGTATTATTTGAGCCACAGCAATTGTTTTTTTTTGCATTGGGCCCAGAGTCAAGCTCATCAGCGCGTGTTATTCTGGTGTCCTCTGCCTATTTTCCGGTGAAATCAAGACCAATTAATTGATTGATTGATTGATTTCTTGATTGATTGATTGATTGATTGATTTTATTACAATGCCACAACAACGATCAGTGTCATCGTTGTAAACTCGGGCGACAGAAAACTCTTGCATTTATCTTGTTGATAATTTAATTACAGTCATTAAGGAAAGTTTCCTTTTACCCATCACTCTTATATTTTGCATTAGAACGGCAGGCAGCGTCACCAATGATAACGAAGGGACAAAAATGTGTGCTGTAAATTAGCAGCTTCAGATGCATGTTCAATGAGCGAGAGCGTAGGGTCAGGATACCATCAAGGGCTCTATAATATAAGACACGAACTTCGGGGCTTGAATCGGGATATGGAATGGCAGCGACCTTGGGACACGTAGGACAGATAAGGTTTCAGTATAGTGGCCGACTGCATTTGGATGGTGGACGCCGCTAGATGCGCTCCAGATAAAAGTAAACTGACGCCGCAGTGCGCAATTGTTCCAACGAAGTAGTATGCACGCATACGCAGTGCATGAACTTATTTCCAGTGTTAAGCACTGGTTGTCGTTCAACATTTGGCGTAGTAAATTGCGGCGCACCCCATCTCACCTCGGCAGGTAACTGCAAGATGCAGCTGAACTCTGCCATCATCGCTCATCATCGTCAAGAAAAAATGTGTGGACGGATGCTGCGGGTCCAACTTCCGGAACCAGTTTCGCACAAGGGCTTCAGTGGGGCTCCCTGCCAGGGAATTATTGTTTTCGCTGGTTGATCAGGTTTGGCTCGCCCAGCGGCAGATTCGGTCGCTCTAGCGCGAGTTCAGCACCCCGCTCCAAACCGATGAGCGGAATTCGCCGTACAAGCGGCGTATTTGCGTTTTTACGGAGTTCACAACGTAGTGAGGGCTGCGTACGCAAGATAACTGAGTGCGGCCCACTAAAAGTGTCTACTGTGGTTTATTTGTCCTGGTTGTACATCAATTTTTGGTGGCTCCGTCGCTTTTGGGAAAAGTAAGGACTTCCTCATGTGCGCAATTGCAAAGCTTGAGCGAATGTGGTCGGCAAAAAAGCTGGCCTTCATACGTATGTGCCGAAGGAATCTGTATACTCCTGGTGAGGTCCCGTGTTGTCGTCTAAAAAGCTGTCTTTTTTTTAATGCATGCACCGGTGACATCTGTTTGTTTCACACCATTTATGTATGTCAAAACGCCCTGAATAATTTGTTGGATGTTCAGCGGTCATGCGTGTCCTCTACTGCTTGCACTCGCCGTCTTTTTTTATGGGGGGGGGGGGGGGGTGGGGGGGGGGGGGGGGGTAGTGTTGTCCAGATAAGCCGGGAATTTTCCGTTGAGCATGAACCAAACACGACAATGAAGTGCAATCAATTTTTTAATTTCTCTAATCTTTACGAAAGCTGCGTTTGGCCTCCTTTCGCCTTGGAGCCTAAAAATTCATTATCGTCGACTGCATTTTTCAATTTATCTAAGCACCGCCCTGAATGTAAATATCACCTGCTGTTGCACGAAACCATTGTGGTTGATAAGGGACACGTCCAGCTCACGCGGGAAAGCAGTGAAGTTTTTGATGTATTATGTGGTGGTGAGTGCTGCGTCAGCGATTCTTATAATCTCTCTGGTAAAAAAAAAGCTTGCATACCTTGCGTCTGTCCAGTCTGGCGGCATTTATGGTTTTTCGTCATTCTTTTGCTTGTTCTCAGCTTTGTGACGCATCTGTTTTGCAGTCGGGTTTTTTTAGGTGCTCTGATACTATACGTTTGTTGTGTCTTCAGACACAAAAAAAGACCAGTTTGGCAGCTCTTGCGAGAACCTTCGCCCTTCCTTCTTTCGTCCTCCTCTGTTTCCGCTAGAGTCGAACTATGAAGCCAATCCAACTCGCCCAGATCAGCATCATCTCAGAGAAGCGTCTTGCAGACGTTTCTCCTGCTGCCACGACGCGTCATAAGAGATTAAAATACGAGAAAAAAAGGATGGCACATTTCGAGCTGAACATGACGCTCTTTAGAATAAAGGAGCTGCCAAACTGATGCAGTGAATTACAAAAACACTGATCTCTCTGGCATGTATGGTTGCGCCGCAATGACCACGCATTTTTATCGCTACCGGCGGGAACTTGTTAACACCCAAAGTCACGTGATTGGTTTACTTGAGTGCAAAAAGATGTAATAAAAGTGTTTTAGACATCAGTTACCTTTTCGCCGCTTTCAAAAAAAATATTTGTGGTTTGCGGAGAACATGTGTAGAAGCGACCCAACACCTCGAGAAGTTGCTTGTTTGTGTAAGTTATAAAAGTCATGGTGTGCGCGCGTGAGTGCGTGCGTGTGCAATATATAGCAAAAGACAGTAAACATAACTTGATCGAATGGGCCAGGCCTATAGAACAAAGAAATGCTAGTAGGCGTATAAACGTCCTTCTCCGAACTCAGGCTAGTAACATTTGAGGCAGTTTCCGCAATTCCCACTCGATTCTATACAGGCGCGAAAGGTGCTGTATGCTCTGGGTGCGTGCGCTATTACATGCAAAGAAATATATTGCGGTATACCTCATCTCCGAGAGCAGGTTCCAGCATGAAATGATTTGCAGGACAGGCGCAGCCAATTCTAGAGTACATTCTAGAGTAGGTAGATACTGCTCGCCGCATTCTTATAATCAATCCCGACCAAGGGTTCAGGACGCGGTTTGCCCACTTAACTCCTTCTTCAGCCTTTTCTTTTCCGCGCTCGCCTAATGCTACTGCTGTCTCCGAGTAGTCGATCGCTGGCCTCTCCGCTCCGACATCAAAGCCACGTCGCACTACAGAGTGCGAAAACGTTTGCGTGCACTCGAATCCCCTCAACTTCACCAACCGTTTGTAGCGCTAGTGTCGCTGAGAACCTAGAGACACGCAGAACGGTCGTAGAACGCGTAGAACATGAAGTGTGGTGAAGGGCGACCCGTAGCTGTGGCATTGATTCATGCTGTCCCTATTTGTGCCACTGCAGTAGGCGCCGCTACCTGTTCCTTAACACCGAGGCTAGTAGCGCCGTTGAAACAGTGCCAGCAATAAACATTGCGGCCACTCGTTCTCTTTTTGGAGCATGCACCGCTCAACCGCCTCATGCAGGGAGGCGCGGTTGTGCGGAGAACGGAGGGGGGGGGGGGGGGGGGGGTTTAGCATGCTATAATTTCGGTCCGGAGCTGGCATTTGCGCGCAGAACGGACCGGGGCGTCTGCAGTGACCTCGCATCGTCTCGTCGGAATGAAAGCCTATTGTTGTTTATACGCCAGTGAAACTAACGAGCACCGGAAGAAACGAAAAAATTGATGCTGTAATGATGACGAACGGCCCACCCTCTGCACGTGGTCGTTCTTCATAGAGCGAGTCAGAGGTGGTACATTCGCCTCGTGGCGGGACTAGAGTCGCAAACCTCTCCTTGAAACCCTAGAGGCGCGGATCTTGCGGAGTTGTGGATGCACACTTTCTCGGCAGCAATCGGACGCACTCCAGCGTTCCATCCCACGTATTCTGTTACGTATTGGACGCGCAGGCAGACACACACAAACACGCAGCAGCGCCGCGCGTGGACAGAGCCGAGCGCATCGGGTTATCCTAGACTCAAAGCAAGCTGACCACATCGAGTGTTTCGCCTTGATTGGACTTGCGCCGTGGGCGGCCCCTCGACGTTGCCGGCTCGAGCGCTGCTCGCTCTCTCTCTCTCTCTCTCTCTCTCTCTCTCTATATATATATATATATATATATATATATATATATATATATATATATATATATATATATATATATATATATATATATATAGCGCTCGAGCCGCGAACCTCGTGTCGCTTATACGAGGTCGCTTTGTAGGCCGTGTATTTACACACACACACACACACACACACACACACACACACACACACACACACACACACACACACACACACACACACACACACACACACACACACACACACACACACACACACACACACACACATGTATATATATATATATATATATATATATATATATGTATATAGCGCTCGAGCCTCGAACCTCGTGTCGCTTATACGAGGTCGCTTTGTAGGCCGTGTATTTACACACACACACACACACACACACACACACACACACACACACACACACACACATATATATATATATATATATATATATATATATATATATATATATATATATATATATATATATATATATATATATATATATATATATATATATACGAACGTAGGTTGCGTTGGCTCCGCAGAATAAAGATTTAAGAGAAGTGGGCACTTCTACAGACACTTTTATTTATCAACGTTTCGACCGCGGTGTTGTACAAGCAGCGACGAAGCCATCGAACCGTGCGGTCTGTAGGCAGTGTGGAGATAAACTGTACCACAGTGAGGCGGAGAATGTCGTTCCTGGGGAAAAAAAAAAACGCGAGTTGCTTCCGGGACTCCCGGTAAGCTCCAAATATGTTCATCTGCCTTGGCTAGGTTCTTTGATGGATCAATGTTTTCATTGCATGCGCTTTTTGCTTATAGCGCTGGGTTGTGCGGGCCTATGGGATATTTTACGTCTTTTATACTTTTATTAGATGCTGTTAATTCTATACTTTTACTACACATTTTTATTGCTAAATTTACAGAGAACACGATTCAGGGAAGTTTTTCTTGGTTTATGCTGTTGCTCCTGTAGTCGTAATCTGCTGCAAACTGAATCGCAACCAAGTTGTCCCTTTGCTTTCATGTGATACAGCGGGTGGGACTGATCCACTTTGGCGTTAATTATACCGCGGTCCCAGGTTCCAGGGCTGCCAACTTTCACGCCCACATGGTCCCGGCCATGAAGGCAGAAAAGTGCAGAGGGCAGCATCACGTGACAGTTTTGCAGCTTACAAAGAAAGACAGGAAGTGAGCTACACGTGACGGCCCATAAGGCGTTTTACTAGCTACCGACGAGCCTCGGCCTCCACGTGTGGCCTACTGTAGCGGGGGCCGAGACATAGGAAAGTGAGCGGATTCAAGAGAGGCAGGCTTACAAAGGTTGACCGCGTGACGTTACGTTCCCACTGGAACGTTTTCCCTCCACGGTCCCGTCATAACTGCATCCCGTCGGCACAAGTGGCGCACTCTTATTGGCTAGCAAGTAAACACTTCAATGCTCAGATGCTAATCTCATTGGTCTCGTGACAAATCGTGGTATCAAGTTGCCCGTTCAGTGCGACGTGCCATTACATCTACTACTACTACTACTACTTCTACTACTACTAACAGAGGATGCGGCGGTGGCACAGGCTGTGACTCCATCTCGGTAGGGGTCGTTAAGGCCTGGAGGTTTTAAGAGAAAGTTTCCCGGTTGATAGAATTGGCATAGCACGCCACACTGAGTGATCCGAATGCAGTGACATTACGAGTGGTCACGACTTATAAGATAGCACAGTGCCGTTACGCGCACTCTACCTGTGAAGTGGAGAAATAACAAGAATAATCAATACTATATTCACTAAAGAAATAGCTGTTGCTGAATCTCTTGTTGCACAGGGGCAAGCTTCCTGTTTCTGTTTCCCATCCTTCCAAAAAGTGAATAACGAGATTTAGCATAGCGAGCTCCGCTATCCGTTAGCCTGATCCGCTTCCGCGGGGACCCAGCAGCACCGGCGCAGTGGCAGGCGTGCGCCCTTCGGGGCTTTCTGCGCATGCGCAGCAGGCGCCTCTAGGAACAGATTGGCACTATACTAAACCTAGAGTCACTGGAAAATTTTAAGTGACTCTAACTACACCGTGTGCTGAGGTGAGCGTGCTGCTGCCCCTACTTAACTCTAACGACCAAGCAAGAAACGAACATAGTGTTTGACACAGGTTTCAACTTAAGTAGTGCAGTTGAGCGTGTTCGGCAGGAGCAGCAGAGAGCTCTCTGTGCATTGCAGCTGTCATATTCATCATTACAGAAAGAGTGTTAAGCCAAAAGCTATATGCTTTTTCCTCGTCGGAGGTACTTTTTTTTCTCATAGGAGAGGAAAAGTTTCTCCGGCAGTGGTCGTGCCCATTCATTTCTGTTAGCAACAATTGTCTTGTTCTGGTTTTTGAGCCAAACTGGCGCTAACGTCTCTTTATTTTTCTGTGTCAGATTATTGCTGTTTCACTCTTCTGTCAATAGATATGCTATCCCCGTTTTACATCGCCCACGAGCAATTCCTCTTAGTTACTCCGATGCTTAAGGTACCTCCTTAATTGGCTCTCCGTACATGCTTAGCGTCATGTCTATTGTTTATGTCAATGTATTCGGTAACCTTGGCATGTGGACATATGTAAATAATTTTTTTTTCTAATTAGCTATATGCTTTTGCCATTGATGGGCTACTAAGTGCAATATGAAGTGCATAAACAAGAATATTGAACGAACACTTAAGACTGGTTACGTGTGAAAATGCTAAAGCATTAAAGTACTCAGTCATGCTATGTATGACTGCATACTAAGGCCATTTTTTGCCTACACTAGCTACACTACTGTAGCCTGTGTAACATAACTCCATTTTTTTTCCAGTGTAGAAAAAGTGTAGGTCCGCCCACCTACACGAACGTATTTCTTTTACGCGTAGTGTAGCAGGATAACTACACTTTCTGCACTGCTTTCTTTGGAGGTGTAGGCGAGCAGACGAAAAAATGAGGTGCGTGTTTCCAACGCACAACCAACGCCATTTTGTGACTGTAACTGTCGCGAGCGGTTGCAGCGCAGCCTCGCAAGTGTGTTAAATTCGTCCGCCTAGACGATGGCAGCGTTGTGGCGGTGCACCCACGAGACGGACAGCGGCAGCCTTTCCTTCTATGAAGATAAAAACTGCTTACACATCTGAATGTGCGTATTTTAGTCTGCCAAACGCTACTTCGCGTTTAGGTAAGCCGCGTTCGTTCCGTTCGTATCGGAACTGAGCGACCCACGTGAAAAAATGTGTTTTACGTATATGGTCATCCACGTATCTTTGTATGTTAGTGCGAAGCTCCCTACGCTTACAGTATCGTCTTTAACGTCTGCGTATTAATACGGCGGCGCCTCAAAGCGGTCGGTCAGCCCGCTCGCTGAGAGCCGAGGAACAGCCATCGAAAGTCGCACCCCATGTGCCGCGGAACGCCGCTTACAACGCGTCACGACAGAAGCATGGATGCTTTGTATTTCGCACGAGCGCATGAGGATGCTTTGTATTTCGTCGACCCTTCATCCAACGATGAACTTACTGTAGAAGAAATTTAGCGACAGCTGCGTGCTCCATGCATCCGCATAGCAGACGATACCAGTTTGTGTGTTGCTCTCCATTTGGGCGGAAACAAAAATGTCCTCGGCATTTTTCTGCCGTAATAAACGCCACGCAAAAACGTTTTTCAGTATATATTTCTTCATTTTATCTTATAATAAATTACGACGACTCAAAAATTCAGAGGTGGTCGTCTGCTCTCGAGGACGACGGCGCTCCGTATCACGCTATTGGCTGACGCTCGTGCAGACGAGTGCAGCGCCTCACGTCATAGCTTTAGCCGCGCCCTCCACTCGCCTAACCGACCCTGCACGAAGTGTAGCTCAGTGTAGGTTAAAAAAACAGACTACTTTGAACAAACTATACACCGTATTTTACTTTATTTGTAAATTACTGAGTCATGCTACGTTGCCGAAGTGCTGAGTTATGCGTCATGAATATGCTACTTGTAAAGATCTGAATTATGCCACATTGCAAAATGATCATGAGTCGGGTCTATGACTACGCCTCATGATTACGCATGCTTTGTACAAACTTTATACACCTTACACTATGTTACTTCTAAAGTGCTGAGTCATGCCACGTTGCAGAATGACTATGAGTCATGACTACGCATACCTTGTATAAACTCTACACATCTTACACTATTTACTTGTAAAGTGCCGAGTCATGATACGTTGCAGAATGACTATGAGTCATGACTACGCACGCATACTTTTTATAAACTCTACACACCTTACACTATTTTACTTGTTAAGTGCCGAGTCATGATGCGCTTCAGAATGACTTAGTCATGAGTCGTGACTGACTACGGGTCATTACTTCCATAGGTCATAGTAGGTTACCTTTCGTCATTCATGTCTACACATGTTCGCTTGCATGTGTTGTGGCATCGTGCACCGGCGTTCTGACATCCTCCGAAATTCCTGCCATAGGCGGTGGACGACGGCGTCGGCTTTTGTGCTAATGGGACATATTATGCTTTAGCCCTGCAGCACCTGCAAGGACGGAATTTTAACGATCAGATTTTCATGCTGTGTAGTGAATGCAGGTTGCGTGCCCAAGCTCCCTCAAGTATATGCGCTTATTAGCTCTCCCCTCTATCATCAACGGTGCGCTACAAATAACGCTGCCAAAACGCGAGAGCTACGCAGCTCGCGTGCTTTTGTGCTTACCGTGCAGTCGCGACGCCTCAAGAGGTAGCCTGGGCTGTAGAATGACACTACCGTACGGATGGAAAGCGTATTATTGAAAACGTTTAGTGCTGATAGGTGGCAGTGGTGGTAAAAACACTTATTTAGGGTTAGATATAGCCGTCCATGATGAGAGTATTTCTCAGTCCAGGACCCCGATGGCTGAAGCGATCCGGCGCGCCCACTCGATCAGCATCTTGCTGTTCGTTCGGCTCCGAGCTGGACAGGGCAGCTTCCCAGAAGGAGAATGGAGGGTCAAAGATGAGCGATTGGTTTCCTGGAAATTTCGGGCTCTTTCAGACATAGTGATAGAGTGTTTAGTTTATACTGTTGCATAGCGGAGAGCATTCGGGGTATTGCGTGGGTTGCTTGTGGAGCGGTAAGGTGCTCGTGAAAAATGCTAGGGTCCGTGAGAGTTTGGGGCGGGCGCCAAGTGATGGCGTCAGTTTCCTATTACTGCGGTGTCGCTGGACTATGCATGTTGAAATGCGGCACGATTTGAACGAGTGCAGTCCAGCGATTTCGGCACCTACCTTTCTGTTTTCTTTCTCTATCCGCCTTCGAGCACCGAAAGGATAAAGTTACTGCCTCAGGGCCTTTTGGTTCTTAAGGGGAGACACATTTGAGCCACTGGATCAGTTATGATAAAACTTACAAGGTGTAATCAGACACAAATCATGACCGCTTTCCTAATTTTTATCGCTATACAGTGATACTAGTGGGCGTTATGCATTTTAGAGAATGAAAGTGAGTGTAGCTGTATATCAAAACTATCATTTTAAGCTAAATCGCAATTGTCTGATTTTTTATGGGCTCTGTGATATTAGCAAATAATAAGAGCAAAGGGCTTTGCACTCATTTTCCGAATTTTTAACTTTTTCATGATAAGAACATTGCATGAACATGAGTGACGCTTATGTTCATAAGCCTATAGTCCTCTTCCTTCTAAAATTTTGCCCTAGAAGAGGCGCCCTAAAGAAATATTTTCTGTTTTATACGTGAAGGATTGTTTACCGAAGGCTGAAACTTGCCATAAAAACAAGCAATGAACAACAGCAGTTCAAAGCTTTCAAACCACGCCGGTTTATTTTTAGGGCCTATAAACATACAAAAAATTAGTAGAGTTAAGCTTACCAGTTTAAGGCATTATTAGCAGTTTAGCACATAGCGAAAACTCGTTGTAATCGCACCTCGCCAACGCGGCATTGAACTCTGTATCTGCGTCTTTTCAGGAAAGTAAATGGCGCATTATCTTTCATATCTCGGTTGACAACTAACCCCATCCACAGCTGGCTCGTGGCTAGGACTGGGTGCTAAGGAAAGTGTGTAGTGATTATTATAATGGGAGGGTATGAGAGTGGTTAGAGGATGATGAAAAAAGCCGGGGGGGGGGGGGGGGGGGTTGTAGGCAGGAAGGTGGGAGCTTCATGGCATTCTCAGCACTGCAGACTTTCCCACACACTCTCAGCACTGCAATCGCATAAGTTGTTTTCCATGTATCCACTTTCGCAGTGTCCTTGTTATAAGTGGCATAAAACTTATGCGTAGTTGGCACAGCTAATACCGGAGATAACGTGAACGGACACTCAGAATAAACGGTAGAAAATATTTTTTGAAACTCATATAAGCAACACCTCGCGCGTGTAACGGGTCATAGAGGAAAGCCCAGCGGCTCTGCAAGCCCTCCATTCTATGGCAAGTGCCTGCAGATTATGATGTTTGCTACTTTGGCAACATAGTACCATATTGGGCTCCGTCGGCCGCTGTCGCTCAGTGGTTAGAGCACTCGGCTACTGAGCTGGGGCGCCCGGATTCGAACCTGACCGTGGCGGCCACGTTTCGATGGAAGCGAAAGGTGCCCGTGTGCCTTCACTGTTTCCCTTTGACGGGATAGAGGGAACGGCGGGAGTGAAAGCCGCCGGTTAGTTTTGAGGAAAGGAACGGCGCAGTAACTCTGTCGCTTCACGGTGGACACCTCAACCTCAGAGGTGTTACGCGTAACGTGTTACGGCTGCCGTTGTATCCCTTAAATGGTTTATAGATAGCTAGTACAGCTCTCGCTGTAAAGCAAGTGGCCAGGAGATTACGCAATACCTTCCTTGTCTACACGGAGTTGTTCGGTAGTCACAGCATCGAGTTTCCACTTTTGCATAACCGCTTTTCACGAGACAAGTGCTTGTTCTCGTGCTTGGAACAGGCTCGCCTTTCTGGTTTGCTCTATGTGCTCCATCATCTGCCCGCCTAGGGCAATCTGTAGGTGTTCTAGCACTCTCTTTATGCCACTTAGGGCGATATTTAAGTACGCAAGCGCAAGCGCTGTCATTGTTTTCAAAGTTTTCAACGTTTAGGGCACTTCTTTCATAGCAATGAACTCACCGATTCCTTAACATTTATGGGTCTTCATTCTCAAGCGCTGTGTGAGGAAATCTAATTTTTTCCAGCCTGTTGTAGCGAGGTACGAGTTCCACGTCCTTAGAGAATGCCGGGCGCTGACCTTGTGCTTCTGGTAGCTTTCCGTCATCAAGCAAGACCTGGAGCTTGTTGTAGCGGCTTCAAGAACCTCCCCCGACTAGGACAGGCCTTATGCTGAGGTTCGGTGTCTCTGGGGTACGAGTGCAGAAGGATTCGAGAGGTTACTTGCTGCATTCTAATGCAATAGCGTTAAGGGTTTCGCTCAGCAGAGAACCCGGCGTCTCGTGTCGAGAACATTCGGATTTGTCGAGCGGCAGGATTGAAAAGTAAATAAAGCATTGGATAGGTTGTGATCATAAGGTCGCAACATGACTCAAACGCCATAATGACATGTAAGAATGGAAGGTAAAATTAACTGTGCCGCAAAGAAATTGGGGTAATTAGATTGCAATCGAACATGTAACCCTTGGGTCTCTAGCAAGACGCGCTACCCGCAGGCTATCGAGGCACGTTCGTTCGACTTGGTTAAAGAGAGGATTTCTGTGTATTGTCAAGCGGTGTCCTGTCTGCAAAGCAATATTAATAAAGGACCTCAGGCCGCTGAACGAGGCCATTAAAGCTATCGCACCATACCCTTAAGGCGAAGCTTAAGTATGACCAGAATTTTTTCCCACGACAGAAGCCGCGTCTTTGAAGGAAGCAGCTTAATTAGTAAGCTGCTAACTTTTCTGTTAGCGCATTCATAAACTTTATTTTCCCTACCAGGCCTTTAATCTTTTTTATGTCCTCGATTTCAGAAAATATGCGTTTGGCAGCATGACTTCCCCAGTTTTCTATCATGGTGTAAAGTACACCTAACACCCTAAACTAATGATAAGCTGTCCGCTATACTCAAAAATTCGTCCCTGGTTAACTGGATACCAGACTTTCTTTCCCAGCGCTCTAAGTACGCACGCTTCAACTCTACTAACTCATCTTTGGTTAATGTTTCATCTCGGGTTCCCTAAGGCTCTGTAGTGGGTCAGCTACTGTTCCTCCTATGCATTAATCATCTGCCATTTCACGTTTCAGTAAACATACACCTTTATGCCAATTACTGCGTTCTATATCGAACCATTAAATCACCAATTCATGTTAAGCTTAACAATTAATTCGGGAAAATGAATGTTAACTTCTCTAAGACTGTCAGGACATCCGTGCCCTTCCTTCTACACATATTCATATAATACGTAAGAGAAAATAGCGCAAAAGACAAGGACAAGTGAAGAAAACAACAGGACCAGCACTATCACCGTTCACTTGTCCCCGTATTTCGTGCTATTTTCCCTAAACACCCTAAACTAATGATAAACTGTCCGCTATACTCAAAAATTCGTCCCTGGTTAACTGGATACCGGACTTTCTTTCCCAGCGCTCTATGTACGCACGCTTCAACTCTACTAACTCATCTTCGGTTAATGTTTCATCTCGGGTTCCCCAAGGCTCTGTAGTGAGTCACCTTCTGTTCCTCGATCATCGCCCATTAACACAGCAAAAGATCCTCGGTCCGTGGCCACAGCAGTCGACTGCCCTCAAGGCACACAAGGCACTCTTTGCCTACTTGAGAGCGACTGGATTGAGTGACAAATTGTGACAGCGTTGTGCGTGTGTGTGTGTTATGCCTTTTTGCCTTCTCTCTTCCTCCTTTTAGTCCCCTAATCCCTCTTCCCCAGTGCAGGGTAGGCAACTGGAACCCCTTTCTGGTTAACATCCCTGCCTTTCCCTCCTCCTCTCTATCTATCTATCTATCTATCTATCTATCTATCTATCTATCTATCTATCTATCTATCTATCTATCTATCTATCTATCTATCTATCTATCTATCTATCTATCTATCTATCTATCTATCTATCTATCTATCTATCTATCTATCTATCTATCTATCTATCTATCTATCTATCTATCTATCTATCTATCTATCTATCTATCTATCTATCTATCTATCTATCTATCTATCTATCTATCTATCTATCTATCTATCTATCTATCTATCTATCTATCTATCTATCTATCTATCTATCTATCTATCTATCTATCTATCTATCTATCTATCTATCTATCTATCTATCTATCTATCTATCTATCTATCTATCTATCTATCTATCTATCTATCTATCTATCTATCTATCTATCTATCTATCTATCTATCTATCTATCTATCTATCTATCTATCTATCTATCTATCTATCTATCTATCTATCTATCTATCTATCTATCTATCTATCTATCTATCTATCTATCTATCTATCTATCTATCTATCTATCTATCTATCTATCTATCTATCTATCTATCTATCTATCTATCTATCTATCTATCTATCTATCTATCTATCTATCTATCTATCTATCTATCTATCTATCTATCTATCTATCTATCTATCTATCTATCTATCTATCTATCTATCTATCTATCTATCTATCTATCTATCTATCTATCTATCTATCTATCTATCTATCTATCTATCTATCTATCTATCTATCTATCTATCTATCTATCTATCTATCTATCTATCTATCTATCTATCTATCTATCTATCTATCTATCTATCTATCTATCTATCTATCTATCTATCTATCTATCTATCTATCGCCCGTCTTGCCATCGTGTTGATCATATAATACGGTTAACTTACACAGAGTGTACGAATACAAATATTTCGGCCTTCTGCTAAAGCACGACATGTCCTGGTCAAAACACATTGACCTCAAGGCCCTTAAAAGACTAGGGTATTTACATGACACCTTGCGCGCTGCTCCTGAATAAACCAAGCTTTCAACACATAAAACACTCAATCCCCCCACCCTTGGATATGCTTGTGTTGTTTGGCATCCATGTAAGCAGTGTGACATCAACCAACTACATGTGCAATAGAAGGCCGTGCGCATTGTTTGCAGGAGATTTGAGATAGATTTTTCACCGTCTTCCCCCGACTTTTCTTCCCCAACTAGGTATCACTACTCTTTCCGAACGTCATCGTCTTGAATGTCTGAAATTCATGTAAACTTTAGTAAATTTACCTCGTTTTTATTCGCTAGATAATTATGACCTTTTTAAAAAGTTCATCGGCAAGGAGAAACCACGTCCTAAACATTTCGCCCTTTTATGCCCGCACTAACTTCCTTAAGTACAGCTTTTTCCCTCATACCATTCAAGTTCGGAATTCCTCAGCAGGAACCATCCGTTCATTATCATTAAAAGAATTCTTACAAGCCTGTTCCTAATGCTGTATGATTGCTTTATTTCTTTGTATTGTTCTTTGTACTCTACCCCCCTCCTGAAATAGCCTCGCCAGAGGCTGCAATATGTATGTATGTATGTATGTATAAATAAATAAATAAATAAATAAATAAATAAATAAATAAATAAATAAATAAATAAATGCGATGGCGCTGTTCCTACTGGTAACGGTGATACGAACAGGCTACTGGATGACGAGCGGTGCGCGTCCGCCACCGACGTTCGATTAAATGGGAATTTCTCGGCTTCTAGAGTCCGCATCTCAATGAAACTATGCAGATGGTTTATAGAATGACCAGCAAATCGAAAATTATAATAATCTAAAGACACAATTTTGTTTTTTTGACAAAAATTGCTGTTTTAGCAATGTGTCTCCGCCCAAATCGCTGTATCATGATGAAACGCAAGAATCACACGTAAATTCACGTATCATTAGTGCTTATTTTGTTTTTGACTGTAATCCTGTTTTATTATGCGGTAAATAGCTGCTGATATGGTTGCAATACAATTTTTTAGCGTTACTGCGTCAGCAAGAGGGCGCTAAGCTTGTTTTGAGGTCCACAGTAACCAATCGAAATATTAAAGTCCACGAACAGACAGCAGTCCTCTGTTTGTTGCAGTTAAATGTTTTCTGTCGTGGTGCTTCCTGCTCACGCAAATCATTTTGTTATTAAGAAATACAGAAGCATGGTAACTGTCTCACTCTGTGGACCCCTCAGTGGCGCCTGGAGGGAAGGGATGAACGAGGCAGTGGAAGAATGAAAAAGAGAAAGAGGCGTCCAAATGTATGGCTTCGACCGAATTTAGACCAATTGCGATTCATTAACGGGCACCAACATCGCACGGCACACGGGCATCTCTTGCGGAATAATGTCGACGTCGGGCGCATCTCAGCGTCCGCCGGCGACTACAACGTCGACGTCGTCAAGCACGGCGAATTCATCGGTGTCGCATCAGAGAACTTCGCTCTCAATAACAATGCAGCGCAGTCGACATCGTCGCGAAACGCGCGCGTCGATCTGGTGCTCCGCAGGCAATGGAGCGCAAAGGGGATTATGCACGTTTGCACACACGGCGCGGTCCACAAAGCCAGCATAAAAAAAATATAGAAGCACCATAGTGCCGATAAACGCAGTGGTCAAACGCATTGATGCGCACTGTCGTCACATTTAGTAACCATCTACCCACCACAAAAATAAATGGCCAACAGCTATGCTAAAGTTTCTGCAGATGCCAGAGCTGCGATTAACAAAGATGGCGGTGGCATTCGTGGCATGTTGATTGGAATTTTTTTTTACATGCCGCGGCAGGTTTTCACCCATTTGAGGGGCTTCTCATGCAATGATGAGCAAAGTGTTTTGAGGATCAAACCAGCAGGAAAGTTGCAGTCACGCCCTGCACCCAGTCTCCCAGATTGTTACAGTGGAGAGGAAGTATTAAGCGCGGGGTACAAGATTCCGCATCTTTGCGGCTGGCTCCTCAACGCATGAGAAAAAAACACTTGTGGAAGCCTTTGCATCAAACTCTATAGCTTTTGTCTACTGCAAATTGAGATTGGGAGTATACGTAGAGTGCGCGTTACGCGTCCGTAGCTCTTATGTTCTCCGCCTTTTGAATTCCCTCGTACGTTCCCTCATGATAATAATAATAATAGTACTTGGTTTTTGGGGAAAGAAATGGCGCAGTATCTGTCTCATATATCGTTGGACACCTGAACCGCATCGTAAGAGAGGGGATATAGGAAAGAATGAAAGAAGAAAGGAAGAAAGCGGTGCCGTAGTGGAGAGCTCCGGAATAATTTCGACCACCTGGGGATCTTTAACGTGCACTGACATCGCACAGCACACGGGCGCCTTCGCGTTTTGCCTCCATAAAAACGCAGCCGCCGCGGTCGAGTTCCAAACCGGGAACTCCGGATCAGTAGCCGAGTGCCATGGCCGCCACGGCGCCGCCACGCTAAAGGCTCGAAATGCGACCGTAATGTAGCTATCGCTACCAAACAGAAAAAAAATGCCCTACATCCTCATTTCAAACAACCGACCCTCAATTTCTCAGGTGAGCACGCTAACCAATACGCCACGTGAGACACTAAGATATATCGAACTATCTGATATCTATTGCAACCGCGATATTTTGCACTTTTTATAGACCCTTTGCGAAACCTCGCGCATGAAGTGCTGCCACGCGTCTCAGTAGCAACACTTCATGCGTCGTAGTACATGCAAAGATACTTGCGACGGCGGTCGTGCATCACTGCCATCGCAGAAAGTGTTTGCGACTCCGAAAGCTTTTTTCTTACACTTCGCTGTCAAATGGGCGACGAACCTGCTTGGCAGGCAGCTGTGGAAGATAGTATTTCGATGTTTCATAGACGGTGCTGCGAGAATCACTACAGCATTTCGCAAGGAATGAGCTCCCTAGCGGGCTTCCCTGGACTGTACTCTACGCTTATTAGACCTTGAAACGCGACCTCAAGGGAGAAACCAGCGTCGCCGCATTGTATTTAGTTACAATCTTTATTTGAACAGTTCTGGCATAATCACAGTGATTTAAGGCTGTTGTAGTCAAATAAGAAACTCCTACTTTCGTAAGCGCCGGTATCCAAGTGATTGAAGGTGTCATTCCTGGCTTGTCGCAGCACGTCTTAAGGTCATGTGTGTAATCTGACGTGAACAATGTCTTGCACTAATGTGCCCAACACATTTCCCTTTTCAGAGATGGGCTCATTTTCATCAAACCATTATGCTATAGAAGCAAAAGGAAAATGAACTGTTCACCGTAAAGTATAATTGTTGCTGTCAGCCAAAATGAAGAAATTGTTGATGGCAGCTGTGAATGCCCAGCTGGGAAGCTGGCGTGCAATAGTTTCATGGGAATATTAAGAACAGTAGATCTGCTACAAAGCAAAGGGTCTACCTAGGCCCCACAAGAGTTATCAGCCACAGATTTGCCTCAACAGTGTAGGGTGTCATGATGTTCTTATATTGTAGCGTGCTCCATTCGGAATGTCGATTGCCGCAGCATGAGGAAAAGGGGTGACAGCCTTCCCAAGATTCCAAAACCAAAAGAGTGGACGCGCTGCCTCCGCATTGCGGAAGAACAAGAAGAGCCAAAAGAGGAGTTTGCTATAGCACTGCTCCGACTCAATCCTGAAGATGAGTTTGCCCAAGCACTACTGCTGACACCCAACCAGCTCTCTAAAAAACAAAACCCGGTCCTGAACTTGCATCGTCACCACTGTTGTGCCAGCAGACCCTACATCAATATGGTTTTTAAGTCATGTCATAATTTCTCAGTGCTGGTTGTAATTTGTCCTCTAAGAGCGCACGTAATTCTTCCTACACACAGAACTATCTGCTTACCAATTCCAGGCATAGTGCGTCACTTAGCTTCACATGCGGCCAGCGGAGGAGTGAGCCCGATAATGCACTTCCGACCGAGCATTTAGAGGCACGCAAATATGAAAGAAACCATGGATTGAACCGAACGTCGGTACACACGTCAAGGAGGCATGGTGATGATGTAGGCTTCCACCATAATAAGACAATTGACCCAATTGGCGACTCAAGACCTGATTTCGCAAGTAAACTGTTGCGCGTGTTGACGGAGCAGCTGCACAAGGCCTCCGCCGCTGGCACTCCGTCAAAGGTCAAAGGTTGCGTCTGCACACATACCTCGGGTTTTTCAGCATTTCTAGGGAAGTAGAGCTTTCGCGCTAGGAGGGCTGATGCAGGCGACATGTGCTGCGCTGGTTTCGATAAAGCAGTGCTGCAAGCGAACCATTCCGAGCAGCGTTTCATATAGCACCGGTGCACGTGATTTTTTTTCGGTGTTCTCGATTTTCGATGCTTCTCTTCAAGCAGGAATTGTTCTGGGGCCAAAGCGCAGTGTTGCCAGAACAAAAATTGGTGGTGGTTTAGCTTTGGGTAAACCTGGAGTGACGCGATAGCTACAGCTGGCCGAGTGGAACTTGGTCTCGTGACCAACCACGTCACAGCGTGGCGGCGCAGCCACGGCGCCGCCACGCTGAAGGCACGAAATGCTACCGTAATGTAGCTATCCCTACAAAAACATTCGACAAAACCGTGCACGTGGTTTTATCGAACGTATTTAAAGCGTTAAGCTCTACCTCTCGCGTTTCGGGCCTCAGCGTTATGCTTTGTAACGCAAATCGTAACCCAGTGGTTGCCATGGTAACCTAGGTGGTTACATAGTAAAAAATAACAGGCGGCACAGTGATGTCCAAGCACCACAACTCAGAACTCAACTGTGTCGATCCGGTGTATACATCTCCTTCTGGCAGGCGTCAAAGACGGGCCACTTAGTCCCGACATTCGCATAACATTTGTGGCCCAACCGTTTACTGCAGAATGTTGTGGAGGACGTCACACGATTAAGCGTGTCATGCAGCATAAGCTTACGAGTTAAGTTAGAGTCTCTCTCGCGCCGGGGATTCGAACTGGCGACCTGTGTACCCCCCTCCACGTCTTTACGAATCTTCATACGAACATTGCGTCTCAATCGTTAGTATTGCAGTATTTCTTGAAAACTGGCAAAGCAGTAGCGGTTTATTGTATCGGCAGATGAAAAACACTTTAGGCAACGCTTCCCACTCATCGTATTCTCACGCCGCGGTGGTTCTGTGGTTATGGCGCTCTGCTGCTGACCCGAAAGACGCGGGTTCGATCCCGGCCGCGGAGGTCGAATTTAGATGGAAGCGAAACTCTAGAGGCCGTGTACTGTGCGATTTCAGGGAACATTAAATAACCCCCGGTGGACAAAATTCCCGGAGCCCTTCACTACGGAGTCCCACATAACCTTATATCCCTGTCACACGGGCACTTGTAAGGCCTTATAAATTAAGGTCCTTTGCCCCAAAGGCGCGTGACGCGCATCTACACGGCAAAGCGTCGAGACCTTTGCGATAAAGGTCCGTAGCAATAAAGGCGGCCGTCAGCGGCCTTAAAGTTGCTTAAAGGAGCAACCCAGAGGCAGCGCCAGCTAGCGAGCTCAAAGAATAAAAAATTGACGCAATTTTTAGTTTTGAAACCGTAAAAACTATCCAATTTATCTTATTTAATGGTTAATTTTGCGTTACAGTGCACTTAACCGTAGAGGAGGCTATGACTAAAGGCATCCACACTGCTAAGGAAGGACTTGACACTTTTCAGCAGCCGCATCGACACACACGTGCTTGCGCATCTCGCTTTGCTGTTTTTCTTCGTTTGCACTTTGTTGTTTGCGTGTTTTGAGTTTGCTTGTGCGCACAAAGACACAAGCAACAAAGCACGCTTCTCGAACACAACGTAGAGCCGAACGGAAAAGTGCGCCTACCGTGGTCGGACCGAGAACGATGAAAAAAAAAAAAGAAACTTTGTTTCAAAATATCCGCTTCTCACCGTCAGAACGCTCGTTTATTATCGTGATAGCTACTTTTTCCAACATAAACGAAAGCACTCTTAGCTGAAGTGCTGCCGTCTGCTTTAATTTCATAATGTTACTAGCGCCGCTTCACACACAGCGGTGACTTTTGGCATTCACGGAGGCCGCGTTCTAGCTCCTTTAGATTTGCCGTGTAGCAGCGTCGCTGCTACTTTTCGGTTTTCCTCCTTTAGTGCAATGAGACAACTTTACGGCAAAGGCCGAGAAGAAGTCCCGTGTGACAGGGGTAATAGTCGCTTTGGGACGTTAAACCCTCATGAACCATAAAACAACACCATATCCTGACTTCAGCGTTAAGCTGCCCTGTAATGAAACTTTAAATAGCCTATTCACTTTTCTTTTGATAGCATACACTACAATGCAAGAGGAAAGCCGCTATAGTGCTTTTTTTTATCACTATCGACGCCTGAATAGAAAGTGCGGCTGTGGAATGGCATCACCTGGTACCGGCTGGAAGCGCGTTATTGATGACTGCTGGCGCTGTTTGCCTTTTTACGTCAGTATCGCAAGATCACGTTGAAATGCGATACCATTTCAACGACAACAAGTCCAGCGATTTTTATAGCAGCACTTCCGCTTTTCTGTCTCCCGCTTGGAGCAGAGTTACTGTGTGAGGAAGTTTTGTTTCTTAACCGCGCATGGTATAGCCTGGCGAAACGCCGACACGTCCGTAAATATCCTTACTTTTAGTGCTTATTCGCATTTTTTTGGTCACAAGCAATTAGGCGCCTTTGTTAAGCATTTGTCAAACATTTACAAACGACGGGTTTTGATTTCAGACCCTTACAGTGCCGCCCATTCAGCCCCGGCAGCGCTCGTATAATCTACCGAGGGTTAGGGAAACAGCCGTTCTCACCCGTCCAATAGCTTGGGAGTTGATTCCTCTATTAGCCGCACCATCTGACCGGATAGCAATACCTAAAAGGGCATATTTTGACAAAGGCAACGCTTAAGCGTGCTCACTTAAACAGCAATCAATGTTTGAACGAAGCCTTGTGACAATCGAGCGCTTTTGAATGGTGTCTGCATTCAGGAGAGGAGAGGCGCCACAGGGTGGTTCCGACGGCCGGGCGTCGAGCGACCATTTCCGGGACAATAAATTTGATATCAATAACGAATGAGCGTTGCAAACAAGTATGCGGCCCCCGGAGCAAAAACGCCATTTCTCAAGCTGCGTACTTCGACGCTTCTCGTTAAGACTTGGCAGCGGGCCAAGGCCTTTTTACGTCCTCTGGGCGCGGACCGCAGATTATGCCAAGAGCCGGAAGCAATGAGCGCTGCTCTGCTGGTTGACGGGAGGCGATTTTTTTTCAGGCGCAGGACGCTGCGCACTCGAAAGCAGTTTTGAATTTAGTCGCATCAGTATTCGTTTTCTCAAAGTCAGCTGAAACTAAGCAGACTAGTAACGTTTTAACAATTTCTGGTCGCTCCTCGGGAAACTCGGAGCGATCGATTCGCGTCCCTACTCAACGCATCGGCATCGAATGCGCCTCGCACTTTAGCTGCCAGTCTGCTACAACGGAAGAGTCGTCATAACCGCTCAGCGAAACGACACGTCGCTTAACCCTGCACTGCTGAAGCTCAGAACTTTTTATACTGTGTATTCCAATAGGCGGTGCGCTCCATCATTGAGATGATGTCCCCGAGGAAACAGTTTGAGCTGGCTTCGTTTCAAAAACCGGCGCGTTGGTGGGGCAGTAGTCGCGCTAGCTTTGGCAGTGCAAGGGATCACACAGTGCCTGCCGCATACATATTGTTGTAGACTCGTCCGAAGGTGAAACTTGTGGCGACCATCGCGCCCTAAGGCCCTGAATCCAGTTTTATTGAACATTTATATAGGACGCTTATCTCAGGCATTTTATTGAAACTTCACTTTGGGCGAGATGGTGCATATCGATCTTGTAAAAACGCTTTAGCGCAAACACAGGCCAAGAGGAAGATGACACACGAGCGCGCGCGCGCGCGCACGCATGCACACGCCCTGACTGACTCTTGGTTTTATTGGGTGAAGGCCATAACTTGTACAGACTTGTACAGACGGAAGTATACTGCGTGACAAAGATCGCAGATATGTGCAACAAGTGTTGATGACAGATCGAGAACTTAGCAGGCTTGTCCGTGGAGAATTTTTAGTAGTAATGCAGTTCTATTTGTATTATACTTTTATTGTTTTTCACAACCAACCGCTTTTGAAGCGCAAGAGGATTTGCATATATGGTCGTGTGTGGCTCCTATCCTTTGGCGACATTTTTACAGCTAAGTTAGATAAGCTTTTAGATAGAATATTGAAGGCGGACCGGTTTTGAAGGTATTAAGCAAGTAGATGATTTCTTGCTACTTTTTAAGAAAGCAGACGACATTCACCTGCCCCTCTACAGTACGTGAAATTTCAGCTACTTTTAACAAACTTGGTCTTGGATTTAGTGTTAGTCATGAATTGCCCGACGTTTCGTTTTTGCAATTTTTAGATCTTACACTAACGTTCTAGTGGAGCACACGTTTGCTGAGGCAGTTACCGTTGTGCTAAAAAGGAGTTGTTGTCATACGACTCGACGCTCTCCAAGGCAATTAATATAGGAATGGCATCGCTTTGCATCGAATCCGCTCTTAAAAAAATCGTGCCCTCATCAAATGCTCTACAGTTTTATTAATAAGATAAGCCGTATTTTGGCTGCAGGGTGTCGACATTCGGTACTGACTACCATTTCCGAAGCCCTCCTTCAAAAATTTAAACGTGTAACAGAAAGGAAGACGGCTGAAGATAATGGGAAGTCTCCTAGGCATGAGGTCACACATTCTTATAAATTTCGCAGTCACATAAAAATGGGAAGCAGGCACGATGTGCCGGTATTTTTTCGGCTTGCAATAAGTTAGGAAAGTTGTGCCCACGTATTTGATAAGTCCAATTCATCGGCATGATTAAATTCGTAAATTTTACGGTTTTGTTTTTAGTTAGGTATTTCTTGCTTGATTTAAGACTGGCAACAACAGCCTTGTAGGCTGAAATTCCTCCTTCTATAGCATAATCGAACGTGTCATCGGATGTAAATAACATATCCAGTACTGTTGCGCAGTTTTCCCCTATTCGCGTAGGCTCCCGAACAACCTGAACAAGTCCATGTTCAGCCGCCGTTTCCAACTATCACTATATACGTCTGTCTAACGGCCCTGGGATTCTTGCCTGCCAGTCCATGTCTGGCAAATTAATATCGCCCAAAATGACTGCTCGGCTTCTGGTATTCATGACGGTCTAAGATATTCACCAATTTTTTGGATGAATTCAATCCGACTTGATGATGGCCTATATATTACACCAATTATTAGTGTTCTCTTATCAAAAAATAGCTTACAGCATATGCTTTCATGTCAGTCAATGAGAAGCACGATTCACATTTCAGAGATTTCTTTATGAGTAATGCTACACCAACACCTCTCGCCATCCGGTCTCTGAAGAACGTTATATTCATTGGGAAAAATTTCACTGCCTCAATAACAAAAAAAATGCGGCTTTGACACGGGAGTAAAACCGGATAATGGGTTACGCATACTGTCGCTCAAGTGGCTCCAAGAATACAATTATGGGTTGAACTGACTTAATGACAATTCGATCCACCTGTGACCTTTTGAAACCTCCGTATGGGGTACCGTTTGCTTACAGTGCAAAAAGTAAATCGAAGATCGGTCGTTGTGCGCTTCCTCTAGATGCAGCCAAAGGAATATCGTGGATATCTGGTTTCTCCTTTCTTTTCCTCGGGAAATGGGGTGGCCGTAAACTATGCACGTTCCTAGCTTACATAAAAATGAAAAGAAAATCTTAATGTGAGTGCCACAGCAGCAAGGTGCCATCAGGCGACCAACAAACCGTGTTGGCCAGCTCCGGCATGAGGACAACAGGTCATTCCACCCCCCCCCCCCCCCCTATTGAGTGAATCAAAGCTGAGACAAGCTCACATGGGATATCACCAACACGCAGTGGGAGCAGCCTGTGAGCTCAATGTTTTTGGGCAGGTCTTTGCTTGAAAAGTTTGCCTTCCGGACGGCACGCGTGTGACAGCGGTTTGCATGCAATCATATGACGGATTTACGCAACCATCGGATTAGAATAGATTGCAAGCAGATTCTCCGTGCGTCATGTGAATTTGTCTCTTCTTTATTGGACGAATGTAACTGAAAAGCGACTATTTAAAGCAAAACGCCAGAAGCCTGCATAATTTATTGAGCATCTGCGCACTTTTCTGGTGGGCGAAACAAGCGAAACAGAAGAACAGAAATTTTTTTTTCATTTTGGGTGAGGTATAGAGGTATTGTGGACGCTCCCTACGGAACGGTTCGAAATATGCCGATAAAAAAAGGCTTTCGTAAGTACATTTCCAGCTGAAACTAAGAGTGAGAGACTGCAGTACTGTTGGTTTACTATTATGTTTCGAAATATTAAACTGATAATTGGATAGTATCGAACCCAAATTGTTTGTATGTAAAATAAAGAGCAATAAAGATCAAACTGAGCCCTGGGGTACACCTGCTCTCAGTCGCAGCCTTCCGCTATGTTCTTTCTGGCAGTTTAATTTGACAACTTGCGCGCGTTCATACAGAAAACTCTTTAGAATATATTATTATTATTATTAACGCGAAAAACTGTAATGGCTCGTGCTGGCGTCCGTCCGTTGCATCCTAGGTCACGTGACCGTGTCCATTCGTTACATCGCCACATAGGTCACGTGACCTTTTCACGTGATCACAACCGAACCTGTAAACTTAGGACCTTGACACGTGCCGAACGTCTTAACTCGTGAACTAAGGAGGTTAGGAGAAATACCGCTGAAGAATAGTTGCTTCAGATCGAGGAAGACCGCACCCAACCCGCAACGCGAGGGAGCCGGTGTCCAGTTGCCGTCACAGCTTTTCGCTAGGGTGGAATGCCAACCTGGAGTGCATCTCATGTGGCACTGCACAGAATTTCAAACCACCTGCTACCTCACACGCATATAAGTTAAGATTTATATAGAGTAATGATATTGAAGACAATTAATTCTAGCGAGACAAATTCAAATTCAAATCAGTGCAATGAGTCGCTAACGGCTTTCGCCTTCCCGTCCTTAAGAGACATCTAAATGCCTCCTACGAATTTATATTATTATTATTATTATTATTATTATTATTATTATTATTATTATTATTATTATTATTATTATTATTATTATTATTATTATTATTATTATTATTATTATTATTATTATTATTATAACGTCCATCTGGGTGCCGAGACCACATCTGCGGCACGTCGCGAGCCGGCGTAGACTGGCGTCTTTCTGACTAAGATGGATCACGCCGAGTTCATACCGCTGATGCGTCGCAGGCATGGGTAGCCTAACGTTTCTCTCAGTTGTAAAGTGTGCACTGGGGTGACTCGATGCTAGCGGCGTCGTTCAGGGAGGTGGCACACAATATTCTATCGGGACAATACATTTTGGATCCCAAAGAAGGCGGCGATTTTGGAGATGGTCACCGCAATTGTGGACCATAGTGTGGTATAAACATAAAGCTTCCAGGCTTCCTCGCAGAATTATCAGAAGGTGACAGACGACGAGGTTATATGCACATTCAAAACGGGCACTTTAGAGCGGCGCTAAGTGACTCCGATACTTCTGAATTCAATGCTTACGCCCAATGAGTGCGACAGAGCTCCGCAGTTTGCGTTTCATGTCAACCCATGCATCGAATTCTTTTTTATAAATAGCAGAGATGTACAGAATTAATTAAAAAATGCTAAGGGTAGAAAGTTAAGGTAAAGAAAAAGCCTTTTAGAATCGTTTGTGCTGTAAATTCATGTTATGATGCAGATATTATTTCGGGGTGTGCAGCGGCCCTAGAAAAAAAAACCACAATAAAACTTACGAACTTTTATGAGTTAAATCAATAGGTGGCCTATACGGCCCAGTAAAGGATGGCTCCGAATAATTCTCCGCCTCCCATGGCCCCGCCGCGGTCGAGAACCCACCCTGCAGACTGGCGTTCTGTAGGAAAACGACGTTTGGGGCAGTGTAATTAGCTGTTTGAAGGTGTTGCTTGAGTTTCCCTTCATGTGAAGCAGAGGTCGTTGGACTCATGCAGTGGAGCATTTTTAGCGCCCTTGCCCCCCCCCCCCCCCCCCCCCCTTAATCCTCCTAAAGCTCCAGACTCCAGAAGTTCGAAAGGTGCGGAGAAGAGTTCTCACTCCTAGAGCCATCAGTGCTTAGAGCGATATTGTCTGTGGACTATGCTTACGAAACTCTTGACACTCGAGAAATCTAGAGGATCAAGGGGAAGAGTCTTTCTTCCCCTCATGAGATTTAGAACTTGGGTGTACCGTTAATGCCAAACAACCCGTCAGAACCTTGCCCAAAAATACGACAAACCGTTTTGTCGTTTCATCGTAACGACAGATTTTTCTGAAGTATTGTAGTATTTTCCTGTTGTGCTGTAATATTTTCTTGTAGAGAGAGAGAAAGAATATACTTTACTTTGCAGCTTTTGTGTCAGCCGCTATACGTTTGTAGCAGGCATACCGCACGAGGGCCAGCTGGTCTTGCAGCTGCTCCAAGGAGAGCCAAGCACTTCGTGAACTATAGGGGGCGGGGGGTAATCTTACGATTGCTTCACTGATGTTCGTTCAAAGAGACAGTGCGAGAGGTTGGCACAAGGTTCTAGGCCGCTGGAACATGACTGTGTAATAAGATTGTCTAGTTCTGTCGCTACGACAGGTGTTAACACAACATTACAGACAATTCTGTCGTTACTACAAAAATATATGTTAATGGCGAAAAATACCAGAAAAAATTTTTGTCACGACCGAAAATATTCTGTTTTGTTTTTGGACCTGGAATAAGGCTTTATATGGGGCTATGTTGTGTGAGTCCATGAAGCATTTCGATTTCGTTGCACTTTGCGTAAAGTGGCAATAACCACGTCAAGGAGGTGCTTCGCTGTCTAAAATTAGCAGAGCACTAGACCGGACAAAGCAGAAGAAGACGCACACGGAGGCTATAGCAACTGAAAGGATGTTATTGGGTGTCCATGCCTAGTGTTCTTCTAATTTTATGTCCACGTAACAACTGGCCGATCTAATATTCCTCTCTTGGCATCTGGGTTGTTTACATTTGCGCCGTAGTATCTTAATCTGCTGTAATGCAGTGACAGTTTCCTGTGGAAGTTCTTCTAATGCGAAGCGTAAAACGTCACGTCTACGTTAAAACCAGCGCTTGCAGAACTTTTCCTGGCCTGCGAAACAAAGGAAAACGCATGCCTCGTAGGAGTGATCCGGGAGTGTAGGAATACTGTTTTCAGGCCAATCGCGTGTGACTTGCCGGTGCTTTGTAGAGTGAGGAACTAGACTGAAGGATGAATGAGAAGAAAAATAATAATTGAGACACAGCGCGTAGCGAGCGTACAAAGTTTGCAAGAGGCCAATATTTCGAAATAGCGGGAGTCTGCTGAGAAGCCGCTTTAAATCAAGTAAGGTGGTTACTAAGTTCTGCGGTTGTGTTCTAAGAAGGCTGTCACACAGTTAGCCCGCTCCGGTGGGTGTGTCGCAAGGAACGACGTCAAGAGAAATTCCTCAGAGGCCAGGCCAGCATGTCTCGTTTTGTTTGCGGTCATCGTTCCGCAACTCAGTCTTACCTTCGGCTCACGTCTTTTTCCATTCCTATCTCTTGGCTGTTCTCTTGCCAGCGCGATAAACGGGCCACCGAAGATAGACCCCGGGCTAGCCGTCCCTGGTGGGCTCTTCTAATAAGCTACCTTCACTATTTCCATCAATTCCCCAGACATTGCGCTCGAAATAGTGTGCCGCCCGCGCACAACGATGTTGCAACGCAGAGAGAGACAGAAAAAAGGGAAGTACTAGGTTTCAACTTGTACAGTTAGCGTGACGACTTTCAAAAGAGACGGTATTGGCGTAGGCTGCGAAGGTTTCTTTTTTTCCCCCTAAGCTGAGGGTGCTCCCGCGAGGACGCAGCCGTCTTCGTGAAGATATTTACCTTGAGGCGACGCAGAGCCCTCGGGCCTTGGGACAGATACCGTAGGAAGTGAGTAACGTTTTTGGTGTGGCGAGTTTTTTTTTATTCGGTTTATTGCTTGATCATCCCTGGCAGCTCTTTGTTAACGCTGATGCCATTTTTCTTCCTTTGCTCTAGTAGGCGCGCTTCAACGGCTGGCTGTGGCACGTCGAGACGTGCCATTTAGATACCGCAACGAGCTTTCTTTCAACGTCATATTTCTCCCACGAGCAGCGTGCCTTGAAAAAAGGAAATTGAACGACAAATTTGAAAAATATTTTGCCAGGAAGTACTTCTTGCCTATTATAATGGCGAAGCGTAGCATTTTTTGTTTGTGAGCTGCTTGGATGACATAAAGGCCAATAAAGAGAAAAGGGGGGGGGGGGGGGAGTGATCCGCAGGGCGGCACAAAACAACAACGCGTTCCTGCCGTGCTCTGTCCTGCTTTCCGTAAGAAAAGATGGGCTTTTTTCCTTCCCCTTTCAACACATGCTCCGAGCCATCGACAGTTCCTTTCAATTAAATGACTTTGAAGTGAGAAGATGCGTAAAAGAGTAAGAAGAGAACGCTCACGGCAGTAGCATATAGCGCGCTCAGGGGAAGCGAATATATACAATGCCAATACCTGCACACCGAGGTAAAAGCATGGTTGGAATAGCTCGGTAGATACAGAGGTTGAGCTTCGGCGAATACTTCTTCGCAGCCTGTCCATCGCGGCGCGTGTGAGATGGCAGCGGAGTGGAAGGGAACAGGCGGCGGCGGCTCGCTTTGTCGTAAATCAGGCGTCCGTCGGCCATACGGCGGTGGCGTCTTGAATAAACCCGTCTTGGCTGGCAAGAAAAACACGGCCCTGGCGCGAGGAATACAAACAGGGGCCGGGTTATGTGGCCGCTGGCTGCACGCACGCGCGCAAGAGTAACAAAAGGGAATCAAACCGACGAAGAGGCCGAAAGAAGCGAAAACAAACGGACACGACGCCGCCAGCAGACACATCGGAGCGCAGAGGAGAGGCTCCATTCCTTTGCGCTGAAACAGTTGCCAGCGCGTTCCGCTGTTGTTTTTTTTTTGCGGCTCGCTCTGCTCCCTTCACCGCGCAAGCTGAAAAGAGCCATTTCATTTGGCCCGGAGCCGCTCCAAAAACAAGAGCAGAATGACTGGCCGGCCTGTGTTCACGGTTTTTGCTCGTCGATTCTGAGCTAGCCGTCGGCCCCAAGTGAGAACACAACAGCAACGGCACCGTATAGGCGTTACGCGCCCGCAACGTCAAGGATGAAAAAGGAAGCTGGGAGCTGGAGGCAGAGGAGCATGGCTCGAGCGCGAAAGGAGCGGAGAGAAAACAAAAACAGCGTACGCCTCTGTCAGCGGCGAAGGCGAGTAGGTGCCGTGCCCTTGAAGCCGCCCATGCATGCGCATTCGCCGAGGACGGTGGGCACGTCCTCTGCGAGCAGGAGCGACGTCAATGTTACTCTCCCTGCCAGCAGGCCCGGTCTATGGAAACCGCCGCGGGTCTTACCGCATGTGGTACTGCCACAGCCACGTCCCACACGCCGTGCTTGGAGGAGGTCTATAAAATGGACGTTGGTAAGAACACAGAGAAGAAAAATAAACTAGAAGCACCACAGCCACCTGCAGCCATGCGATTGCCGGGGTCCTCGTGATCTGTCCCTGAATGCAAGAGAAACGTGTTCAGGGAGGAGCGGTGGAAGACGCGTGGAGGCCGCCCAGTTTACGATCGGGAAAGCGGTAGGCATAGCTCTGTTTGCTTCCACGGGCGGATAGTTGAGGAGACACGTTCAGAACCTGGCTCGTCTCGCATTGCGAGCAAACGCGGCCGCTCACTTGAATGGATGGTGGGGCAAGGTACGCTTTGGCCGGAAGAGCGGCTGGCGGGACAGGGAGCTTGGTGCAGTGACCTGCGGCGAGCATACCAGCGTGGCTATGGTCCCTGACATCCCATGGTAGTTGGAGAGCTGTGGCAGAGAAGAGAAACACAAAGCTGCATTTTGCAACGCGGCACGCCAATACTCTGCGAACAAGTTGCGCAAGGACTGCTTTTGCTTTTAAAATTCTGGCAAAGTTGGTTTTGTATGACCTCCTGAGAAGGAATAGAATAGCTCTGCATTTGGAAAAAGAAAAGCAACCACTGGCCCATTGCCGTAATTTTCTCGCCGAAGTTTATATACATATTTTTCCAACGGTTACTTTTGAAGTACTTAGAGAACGTTGGCCATCAGGGCCAATGGTGGAAGATATATTTCGTTTATCGAATCAGACAGAGGTGGAGCGCAGTTGCGAGCACGATCAATGTAGAGCAAATCCCGCCTGCCTTTAACACCATTACCACTAACAACAATTCAAGAGAAGCATATTCGTGGTCAGTATTGCTGTTCGTATATGAATCTGTGAAGGATTCCAGCATTCTCCTTTCATCGAGCCTCATCCATCTAATAATTTCATTGGACTCTCCTTGTAGACATCTGTTCCTTCGGCCTTAACCTCGCTAGATGTGTGCGGAGATAACCAACAAACCGCTAAGAGCTCTTTTTTGAGGTTGTAATGGTGCGTCTCGTGTCTGTTCTCGGGCGCGATGCTTGATGCATACAGAACTCTGAGATCATTTGCTTGCAACGCGGCTTTCAACGCTGGTGTCAAAAGACACGAGATTCGCTGCCAATGTTGCCAAGATCACTCAGGTGATGTGTAATTCACCTTGAGATCGTCCGTTTCTCACTCAACTCGCAACAGCGGCGGCATTTATTTATTTAATTATTGTACCCTGAGGGCCAAAGCCATTACAGAGGGGAGTGGGTTACACAGGACAAAACAATACAATGAATCCAACGCAGTGAATATAATAGGAACACAAATTCAACTTTCTCCTGAATATACAAAGATAGCTAGTGCATCGCGAAAACGTTTATCTTCAATGGTTGCGATATCGCGGGAAGGCGGCACGACTTAACGGAAGTCCGTGGATGGTCAGACTGAAAACATGCGTTGGTATGGCATTTTGCAATCCTGACCTTGTGACGATGATCATCAATGCGATGGGATATGTATTCGGGTTGTGAAATGAAATGTGCATGCGGCGTGACCTGGTGAACGAGATAGCTTGTGAAAAAGAGTTAAGGGACTGATTTTCTGGCGAGATTGTAAGGATGGGAGAGAAAGGCGAGCTTTCATGGCTCTGATAGGCGCTGTACGGTTATAATTGGAAAGGAAGAAGCGAGCTGAATTATTTTGAATAAGTTCGAGAAAAGTTATAAAGTTTTCGTGCATAGGGTCCCATATGGATGCGGCGTATTCAAGCTTAAGACGAATTAGTAATTCGCAAAGTAAGAGTTTTAGAGAGGATGGAGCGGCGGAGAAGTTGCGACGTAGATACCCTAAATGCCATTAGCGTTATTAGTCGCGTATTCGATATGTGTACGTCATGTTAAGCTTCATGTGATATGGACGCCTAGATCCTTATATGCTGTGACAAAATGAACAGAAATGCGATTCAAATTATAGGAAGGAACATTTGTGTGTGTGCAGGAAACGTGATGAACTTGCATTTGTTAATGTTTAATTACATTTTCCGTGTTCTGCACAAGTTAGAGACAAGAGTTAAATCTTACAGGAGAGTGTCTATGTCACTATGGTTACTGATTTCTCGAAAAATTACACAGTCGTCAGCAATAAGATGGATGGCAGAAGGTAGGATAGAAGGAAGGTCATTAATTTAAATTAAAACTAAAAGCGGTCCAAGGACGGATCTTTGTGGTACACCAGAAATTACGTTAATAGGCGGTAAGGTAGTGCCAATAGAGAATACAAGTTGCCAGTGGTTATGCAGGAAAGATTCAGTCCATCTGTAGACGTTAGGATTGAGATTAAGATGACTTAATTTATAAAGTAACAATTCATGACACACTTCATCAACGGCTTTCGAAAAGTCTAACAAAATTCAATCTGCGCAAGATGACTTGCCAAGTATGCGGTGCAGCTTATCAGTGAATGAAGTTAACTGTATTTCACATGAATACTTTGACAGAAAACATGCTGCGCACGCGTAAAAAAGGAATTGTCATTAAGAAAGGCAACTGTGTTCCTAAAGATTTTACGTTCAAATTATTTATCAGCATGCGCTAGTGAGTGACACGGGACTAAAATTTTGAGGCGAGTGCTTGCCGCCGGACTTCTGAAGTGGAACCACCTTCCCAAATTTCCAATCATTAGGAAGGGTTTATGAGTCGAGCGACTGCTGAAAAAGTTTTGTTAGTATAATTCAACTATAAGCGCCAGTACTCTTTAAAAACTTGGGTCAAACCGCATCATATCCAGGAGAAGAATCACTTTTTAAAGACTCGATTAGTTTAGCAATTACAAGTACATCCACAGTTATAGGTGACGTAATGCAGAATCCTTGCCGCGGTAGGTCGGGAAGATGAACATTTGAACTCGAGAAAAAGCTTTTAATGAATGTATTGTTTAGTACAGTAGCGCAAATAACATTGGGTATAAGGATACCAGAGGTATCATGTAATGTAATTAAAGGGTCATGTGCAGGCTGTAGAACGCGCCAAAACTTCTTAACATTTCTTTTCAATATAGATGGCAACCTGGAAGAAAAATAAAAGGTGTACATTTTCTGTTGTCCTTTTCACGTCCATTCTGTCCGGTGTCAGGGGTCACTCAGATATACCTGCGGCTTTCAAGCGTCTGTGCCAAGCGACTCGACTGTTTGGTGATTGACGACTGGACCTTGCCATTGGCTGAAATTGGATGCAACGTGCAGCCACTGATGAGGTGCATCGCAGCGCTCTGACAATAGCAGGCGACCAGACCTGGCCATTGGCTGCCATTTGCTGCAATATGCAGCCAATGGTGAGGTCTGATCGCCAGCCACCCACTGGCCGGGTCGCTGTACACACATGCTTGAAAGCCGCGGGTAAATCTGAGTGACCACTCACAAAGGAACGAATATAGAGGGGACAAAGGACAGCTAATATAATATAACACAACCCCAGGGCGGTCATAAAGGTTATGCGGCACACAGAAATAAGATATTCAGAGCTTAGGTACCTGGAGGCTAAGCAACAAAGGCTAAGTTGGCAGACACGCGCCCGCATCGATTGCAGGTGGTGCTGGCCCTGGCAGACCTACGTTGTCCCTCCCCTGCTTTCCTTTAAGTAAAAAAAATAATATGAAAGCACATGCATAAAAAGTTATCTGTTGCTAGGTTGTTGGTTTGGCTATTTTGCATACAACCTTGTATAAAACTGCATAAACGGTGTCTGTTTTGCACTTCTATTTGAAGTTCAAAGAAAAGAAGTGCAGAGCACACTTTGCTTTTCCAAGCTGCACAATTCACTATCTCTGAGAAACTTCAAATATGCGCGAGAAATATGACTGTTTCATAAAATATGCGTCAACACATGTGAACATTACGTTCAGTAAATAGTATATTCGTGCTTCAAGAAATAAATACCACGCTACAAATGCGTGAATTGAAGTGTGCAGATTACAAATGTACACATGCGTCACACATGTACTAGACGCATGGAAAATGTACTCATCCATAAAAAATTGATTCCTTTTCAAGATAATTACTACAGTGCCATTCATACCAATGTTCCTATAAACGTACACCGATTAAATGTTTTGATACGCGCAATGGGCGGAAATAATTGCAGCTTTGTTACCTCTGTAAACAATTCTGCGCTTTTGTTTTGCGCGTGCTAGTTTCGTTTTTGTTTTTCAGTTCATTCATTATGTTCTTTTTAACTTTTCGCAATCAAATTTGGTTTTATGATATGTTAAATGTTGCGTTTCACATCGCAAAGTCTCGTGTACTCTGAGGGACGCCATTGTGAAGGCTCGGGATCGATTTGCACCACCTGTGGTTCTTTAACGTGCGCTGCCATTGCCCCGCACACGGAGGTTTAAAACTTCGTCGGCGTCAAAACGCTGCCGCCACGACATGGACACCATAGGCACTAAGTCACCACGGTGGATATGATACCCATGTCAAGCGCGCAAAATAAAGTGCACTTAGGAGGAGTGCACTTTACGCTACGCGGTGCTAAACAAGAGGGCAGAGTGCGCTCGTAGATAAAAAAAAATGGCGACTGGCTAAAAAAAAAAATTCTAAATGGCGATTTGTAAGCGTAACCTTCACAATTATGCACGTTTAGAGCAGTAAATTACATAAAAATGAACATAACTTAATTTTCATAAAGGCCGCGTTAAATTTGTCTTATGGTGAGAGTGTAGAAAGTTAAAACAAGTTCCTAGAACATCCACAATACGGACAACTAGCAACATGGCGAACTACAGTGCGTTTTAGAAATGTGTTCTTTGGCCGGTCACTATCATAATTGCACAAATAAACATTATATGTAACAGGTAAAATGAACTTGTATGCGCATTTTGTTATATATTACGTATTATGCTCAAAAAGTCACCGCTGTTCAGGCTATGCACATGGCCCTCAAAGTGTGTTCTGTGAACACATTCCGGCCTGAGTGTGCACTACGGCGAGTGCACTTATGTTACGCCAATTAGCTGTGCTAGAATGCACTTTTAGGAAGTGACACTGTTCGTAAAGGCAGTTTATTTTGCGCGCTTGACAGGGGTATAAGACAGTTTGAAAGCGATTATTATGCAGCACCCAACTATTTGCATATCACAGACAGCAGATGTGGCGGAACGCTCAAATCTTTCATTGACTGCAATTAAAACTCCACCGAATTCCTCTTAGCTAGATTGCAGAGGAATCTGCTAGTGTTTCCTAGATTCAAACAATTCATCAGTTGTTATTCTGCCAGAGATCCAATCACATCTCCTTCACGCGGGATCGATCCCGGCTGCGGCAGCCGCATTTCGATGGAGTCGAAATGCAAAAAACGCCTGTGTGCTGTGCGATCTGAGCGCATGTTAAAACCCCAGGCGATATAAATTAACCCGAAGCGCTCCATTAGAGCTTCCTCTATAGCCGATGTGTCTCCTCTGAGCGTTAAACACGGCAGTTCACAGTTTACTTAGCATTAAGACATTTGCAGTGCTGAAGAAGATTGCTTAAAACTTGGCGGGTAGGCGAACTTAAAATCCTGGCTCATGTTGACGCCCCTATTACGATGATTTGATTAGTTGGAAAGAATTAGTTGTTTGGTTTGGTGTATACCTGCATATTAAGAGATACATGTGCGAATCAACCAATACTATCTCAATCTCGCGCTTTCCATCTTTTCTATCCAATTCTACCGCTTTCGAACTTTTCTATCAATTCTCCCACGGCTAATACTCTCCCACACAACCTCTTTCTCGTATCCCATAAACGTGAAAAGAGAATTTCCCTCTCTCTAGTTTTACACCTTTTCAATCGAGGCTCGGAGCAGTGGGCAAACGCCAGGTGGCGCAACGGGCGACGGCGGCGCGGAACTGTGGAAGGAGCTAACAAGAGCTGACGCTCTAAAGGTTTTTAGAACGTTAGCTCTACTAGGTGGAAAAGTCGTTCTCTCTGTGAAGCCTTCTGGATTTTGCAATGAAAAAAATAATCGCATCAGGCATCCTGCTCTAAGGAAAAAGATATAGGTTATCTGAAGGCAAATTTTTCCGTCGCGTCCACCACGTAAAAGGAAGCAAAAATACGCAGATTTGAACGAATGAACTTGAGCTATCCAAAATCAAACCTTTTGTTTGCTTTTGCTCTTTGAATGATGATAATCCTGTTTCTGGAACGTATTAGTGCGCAAGCGGTCAGCAGCACCGTTTAATCTACGTAAAGTCCCCTTTTTGCCTAATAAAATCCAGCGGAAGTGTAGCGTTCGTTGTGTCTACTCTTCCTTGGCACGTGTGTTTTATCTGCGCTGGAAAGATGAGTCGTAACGCTGCCATTTTTTATGCCTTCTAGGTTGTAACATCTTCGTTCCAGCTCGAAAGTTCAAGGTTCGTTATTATTTTCTTATAACACCATTTGTTAACGCCATGGTTTCGTTTATGTGACGTCGTTTTCGACGCCACACACCAGAATGGCTTGACGACACGCATGACGTCATTTTCAAAGCACCACGCATATTAGCCACATTGATGACCACTGATTGGTTTGAACACAGTGATCACAGCCGTGGTCTCCCTTTCTCTCCTCAGCCCCTTTTCACTCTACTTCACTGTATCAGTCCCATCAAACGTACGCCCATCTTGTCAGGGCATCATACGCGACCTTCCGTGACGTACGAAACGTGCGTGACGCACCCCTACTCTACACCCCACACAGCTCCCACCATTATCACAACACCACGTGACTGATGACTGCACCTAGCACCACCAGTACTCTCGGAAAGAGGCATTCCTATCCATCGTTAATGAACGGCACCTGCATTTCCCACTCCCCCAGCAGTCGCTTAAATTCACATTACTTCAGGTGTTAACGTGCTGGACATTTTTTCATACGCATATATTACAGGTGCCTCTGCACTTCTTTAAAAAACAGAAGACCGCTGCAATCAGCAGCCCGTCGTCAGACCTTAAGGCGAGCTTCTGGCTTTTCCTTTTCACGCATAACATGCAACGCCCGTGTCACCTGTCCTGCAAAACCTTACAGTATACGAGAAGCTGCTTCCAGAGGAGAACAGGTGAAAACGAAACTTTAATTTCGTCCCCAATGCTGCTCGTAATGAATTACCATCTGGCTTCTTCTGAACTGCCGATGGTCACAGGTACATGCACACAGTCTGAGCCTTATGAAAAGGCGCACTGATCATTTGAACGCCTTGAATAGAGGTATCGCAGAAACAACTTACAGGAGGATTTAGCCAGAGGACCAAAGCAACTAACCCTGCCGGTAGCGGGCGGGACGGCTGTCGGCTGTGCCCGGCTGGGTGCATTCCTGATGAGGCGCTTCTCAAAGGTTAAGCGCCCCGTCGCGTCGACAGCGGGGGTGGTGGTAGTCGCCTGCGGCTTCTCCTCCGATGGTACTCGTGTGACATGGGACAGAGGGAGCAAAGCGTTTGGCGAGCTCGGCGACCGCTGGCTGCCCAGATGACCGCGTGACGCAGGTTGCGACGTTCCGGAAGCTCTCACGGCAGCAGTCTGCTCCATGTCCAAGATCATCCTGCATCGCGAGGTGGATTCGGTACAAAGTCTGATGGCGCTGAGCACCGAACAGGTCGGGACGCCCTGGGTGGACGCACATAGCTCTGGGACGCCCCATGAAAGAATATTTCTAAAAAAAAATATTGCCTGCCTTCGATGCCTAGCACAGCTCGAGCTCTGCGATGTCGCACGAAGGAATGGTTCTAAAAAAAAGATTGCGTGTGTCTAGAGATATTGCAAGATAGAACAGAAGTTAGAATGTCAATCACATGAGCCATAGAAAAAACAGTTAAAATCCTTCAAAGAATGCAGCGGTTCCAGTGGAAACTCCGAAAAAAAAAGGTGAAGTAAAGGAGAGAAAAGGCGAGACGACATAGATCAAGAAGAGGAAGAAGCACTAAACAAAGAAGAAGAATGCGGTCAAGATCACTTGAGGAGAATAAGAAGAAGAAGATCAGAGAGGGAAGAAAATACGCTGTTATACGTGAAAGGAAGCAACGTCGTCGTTGAGAGTCATTTTCTGGCCTGCTAGTCACCACTTGGGAGACGGAAAACAAGGGTGTAGTGGGTGAGGATGGGGGCAGAACCGAACTGCGAATATGCCACTTTGAAGACGAAGCTCCAGGTGAGGGTAATGTGAATGGGGTCTTTATTTTTCGCTCGCGGTACTACGGCAAGCTGATTCTGTATACCTTTAAAGACTTTGGAAGAGTGTATGAAGCGCGAGAGAAGCTGCAACGGGCGCAGAATTCTCAAAACTTCCGCCCTCGTTGCCATCCTCGCTCTGGCTTCCCAAAATCTCTGGAGGAGCGAGACAGGAATTGGTCACCGCAACTGCACCAGCACAAAGCAAATGGGCAAGCGACCGCCCCACGAGAAACACAATGCTTGGTTGAAACAACAGCGCTGTCGCAAGAGTAAAAGAAAACGAAACGAAAAGTTTACTGCTGCCAGACTTGTTTCCAGTTTAGTTCTTGAAGCGCAGGAGACCTCCGATTGAATTCCAGAGGGAAAAGGCGCCGTCCGCAGTTGCGGCGCGAGCTGTGACGTCGAGTCAAATGTTGCGCCGTCTGCTCGCGGATTCCTCGATTGCTCCAGCCATGTGGATCCCGGTTTACAGAATCCGAGCGGAGCCGAACAAATTCTGCACCTGGATATATGCAGTGCAAGGGGAGAAAGAGAAAATATTTACTTCCCAACATTGGTCCAGGCCGGGGTTGGAGCCCGCTCATCCTTGGGGTTTTAATCATGCGGTGAAGGGCAGGGTTACACGGAGACGTATCACTAGCGAGGACACGTTCCCGTTCATTTCTGCTCTTCACTGGTGAACGGGTACCGGTCCCAGAAGGGCGTGCAGGTTTTGTAGTGAAAAGGTATTTGTTGAGCTGGGCAGGATATGTGCAGGGAGCATGTAGGTGGCGAAGTAACGGAGGGCGTTCTTGCTGTTCGTGCAGACTGTGATGGTGTTAACGTGGTTAGGGTGGTTTAGTATCGCCACTAAGTAACTATAATGAACTCCTAGAAAAGCAGCGCTGGGAAGAAGACGACGGAGGGAAGTAAGGACGGCCATATGCGATCAGTAACAAGTGAAATTTTGTTTCGGAGCAAAGGCATATACAAGTTTAACAAAAAGAGTCGTGGAGACAGGGGCGATCGCTGCGCGATCACGAACCAGTGTGATCGCGCAGCGTCGCCCTGTCTCCACGCTCTTTTCGTCCATCGTCTTGTTTGCAGCGCTGTTCTTCTATGTAAGCAGTACCTTGTTCTTGTGAATGTCAAATGAGGTCGGATCAGAAATGCCGATGTGATAATGGACTTTCTAATGGCGGTCGCCTACAGAGGAAGTTGTAGCGTTGGAGTCTGCTCACGTTGCATCTGTGTGACAAGTGTCAAGGGATGTGGTCTTGAGGTGGCTGCTATTTCTTCTGGAAGTGCCAAATCGCTGTCCAGATCCATGTTTCGGGTGTAGGTAGGATGATGGCGCGCGTTATATGGTTCCACGGATGTCAAAAATAAGGGATTGCCACGGGAGGTGGTCAAGCAGTAGTGCACAGCTACATGACGAGAGGCAGTTTTCACTCATTTGTTGTACGGGGTGGTGTGTTGAACAAGGTAGTTATAATTATATGCCTATAACGGATCACCTAACTCCATGCGGAAGGATTTCTGGATGGATGTTTCAATTGAGTTTTTGTTTAGGTGGTGATATGGGAGAATACTTGACTCGCGAGACAAAGGTAGTTCCGACAATCTTGTGGACATCGTGTTCAATGAGACCATGGCTGGCACGAGGAATGCATTTAAGCATGTGAAGGGGAGATGGATATTTTATTTAGGTGGATTATTGATGGCCACACCGCGCTTTTCTGCTCCTGTTCCTAGATGAAGCCGATGATGCGAACATGTGCCTGACTTGGAACAGAGAGGTTATCCATTTTCATATTATTGAGACAGCGCTTCGCATTAAACACCCTCCTCTTGTGGTTGAAAAGTAGTGCGTAGTCCGATTTTCTGGGTGAGCATTCGAGCCTCACGCTCGCAGCGTGGGCGTGAATGATGTCCAAACCTTAATGGATGGTAGTTTCTTGACATACTGAGTTACTATGGAAACTGCAGATGGTGATGTCATTCGAATATATATCAAGTAAAACAACGGGGGGATATAATCGAGCGGCGGGTTGTGCCCCATTTTATGGGGACCGTTGGTGAGGGCCAATCATGAAGGAAAATGAGTCTTAATAACCGATTGGAAGGGAGGAAGTTTTGTATTAGTTGAATAGTCGGGATCCTGGATTGGTTTCTCGAAAGTTGGCTAGGATTGCTCTGTGGGATATATTGTCGAAAATCCATTCATGGCTACACCCACGACAGTGTGTAGTTGAACAGCGGAGCAGACTGCTTATACCTCTTTGTACAATCGTGCACCAACATATTGGCAGCACACATCTTTGCGGAAGCGAATGACTATAGGAGGTTGATGATTGAAGTGTTATAGATGTCATTTCATCCGAATGAGCACTGTGAGCACGATTCTCTCCATAATCTTTCCCATACAGGGAGGGAGTGATATAGGCCAAAGGTTTGCTGGTGAATTCGTCGGTCTGCTTAGCTTTATTGCGAGAATGACATTTGCTTCCTTCCCGATACGGAGTAGATGCCCTGTGTGCCAAACAATTTATGTCGTCCAATGTAGCCATGAACTGTGAGTTAGGAAGGTTTCGAACCATGCTGTAGGTGGCAGGAGTAATGCTTTGCGATGCTGTATTCTAGCATTTTGATTAAAACGCGAAGTGTTTTCCTTCAAAGGATAAGCAAAATGACTAAAATTCAACCAATACAAAGATGGCTGCAATAATAAAATACTTACAGGATAAACGGTGCGACCGCTGGCGTAGCGCGTCATAAGCGAAATTTGGGGCAATCCCTTGTTGAGCGACAGAATTATCTCCGCACGCCTCCTCTTGCCAGACGTTTTGGTCTCAAGCTGGTGACGTCGAGAGCTTACCACTGTGATTATATGGGCCTGGTGGTGGGTACTGCGGAGAATCTGTCGGTGATGACCGACCCTACGTCACAATTAGCTTCCTTTCACTGATTGCTTTATCCACCATGTGTGCTACGCACTCAGTCTTTCTCGTAAACTCCCGGTGTTCATTTAAGGGCGTTCTTGGGCCACCTTTACCCGCTTTTGTGATTGAACAGTGCCTCTCAAAATCAGTGGCACATAAGCATCCGCAGAGCGGTGCTAGGCAGCCAATGGAATGAAGAGACCGCAAATGCATTCTCTTGATTTAATAAATTACAACACTGCTGATAACCATAACAAATCAGTAATATCCAGAAAATATCAAATAATTAAATCGAAATTAAAACCAGGTGTGCCTGCGGCCCATGCGGCCATGTCAAACTCCGCAGGGTAGACTCTGCAAATGAGAGAAAAAGTGAACGAGGGTTGTGAATCAACCGGAGCGACCCCGACCACAGCCACTAAGAAACCGAGTTAAAAGCAGCATATATTGTTGACCAGGCATTTCGGAGGCACTTTTGTTTTTATACTCATGCGAAACACTGAGGTATAGCTCCAGTCAGAGTGGGACACACTCGAATAGATCTTTCGCTCTCTCTTGGATTCACTCAAATAGTTTCGTTTCCTACCAGACTAAATTCATTACTAGACCT